>NW_027532590.1:3717358-3782003 GCF_008692635.1 Crocuta crocuta
TTTTTTTTTTTAAGAGAGAGTAGGAGTGGGGTGAGGGGGAGAGAGAGGGAGAGGGAGAGAGAGAGAATCTTAAGCAGGCTCCATGCTCAGTGCAGAACCCAATGAGGGGCTCAATCCCATAAACCTAGTATGACCTAAGCAGATATCAAGAGTCAGTGCTCAACCGACTTAACCACCCAGGCACCCCATAGCCATTATTTTTTTTAAAAATTTTTATTAGTTTATTTATTTTTTAAGAAAGAAAGAGAGATCAGTGGAAGGGCAGAAAGAGGGTGTGGAGAGAGACAGAATCCCAAGCAGGCACCATGCTGTCAGCACAGAGCCCGATGCAGGATTCAAATTCACAAACCATGAGATCATGACCTGAGCCAAGATCAAGTGCTGGGTGCTTAACTGACTGAGTCACCCAGGTGCCCTGTCATTCTTAAATGTCTATGAGTATCTACAAGTATTGTTTCCTCATTATGAAACAAATCCTTCTTTCTACTATAGATCTTACTCTTTTGTGTTCTCTTTAGGAAGATCCATTTTTGCATATGACTCCTAAGAAGCAATGTTGCTAAAGTCTCTTAATATCTAATAGTGCAAATGATAACATGCTGGTTTTCTACACAGGCAATCAGATGGGTTGGCAAATAAAAATCATACTGCTTCCTTTACAATCTTTGTCTTTTATTTGTTATTATTCTTGTATTGCATAGGATAAGACAAGCAATGCATGTGAACAGAATCTGTTTTCCTGATCCCCTTTTTTTAACCTTTACTGTAATGTTTACCTTAAAATTTTCAGTAGATACCATGTGTGAGGTTCAATTAATTATTTTTTTTTAATATAGCTGACACATAATGTTACATTAGTTTCAAGTGCATAACAGAGTGACTCAACATCTCTATACATTATTCTATGCTCACCACAAGCGGAGGTACCATCTGTCACCATATAGTGCTATTACTGTGCTTTTTATTCCCATGATTATTCATTCCATAACTGGAAGCCTGTACCTCCCACTCCCCTTTGCCTATTTTGCCCATACTCCCACACCCTTTCCCTCTGGCAACCATCAGTTTGTTTTCCATATTTACAGGTCTGATTCTGATTTTGTTTATTCAATCTGTTTTGTATTTTAGGTCTACATATGAGTGAAATCATATGGTATTTGTCTTTCTCCATCTGACCTAGCAATTTCTATTTTATGCTTCATTCCTCAAGCTTGTGTAATATTGAGTGATTTATTAAATATATAGTTTTTATCTTTTAATTGTTACCTCTATGAGTTATACTTGATTTCCAGTGTGTGTATGATAACTCTATTCAACCCTTTAACCTGGAATTTTTGTACTCACATTTATAATTGAAATAAGTTCTTAATTTTCTTTCCTTTTTACTATACTTCCATAATTCAGGATTCTAGGAAACACAAAGAAAATTAGGATAGCTTTTTCTTTTTCTCTATTATTTGATAAGCCATCAAGGTGATTACAAAGTGGAAGAATAACAGACTGATTCAGAATACAGCTCTGAAACCCATTATTTAAGTTCAGCTCCTGATTCTGCCTCTTATTAGCTGTATGACTGAGCAGATTACTTAATTTCTCTACAGATTATTACATATGTAAATTAGGATAATAAAAGTTTCAATCTCAGCGGGTATTGTAATGATTCAAAGGATATATGTAAAGTACTTATAAGAGCACCCAGCACATATTATATGCTCAATACATTTTAGCTAACAATAAAACAAATAATGGACAACAAACTGCAAAATTATAAACAAAGGCAAATCAGTGTGCAGTTAGGGTTCAAGGTTTAAACTCTTTGCAGATATGTTATAAAAATATAAAAGTTGTATCAGATCAAAATAAAAAAGTGAGTGATGCAAAGTTCCCTCTAAGGATAAGAATGAACAATCCTCCTGGTAATCTCTAAAGAGGAGGCAGATGCCAGAAAGAATTCATTCACGGAAACTGCTGTGTGAGAGACAACTACATAAATTGATCCATACCTAGGAGGAATGGACAGTCCATGAAGACATATATATTTTTTAAATTTTAAAATGGGAGCTATTGATTATAAATGATGCTGGTAAAAAAACAAAAACATTGTTAGACTGAAAGATGGAAAATGCAAGACAGAGCATGGGTCAATCAAAGACACTGAAAAGGTGGCTAGGCTGTGATCTAGAGAAAAAGAAGAATAAAATTTATTAAGTAATCTCTCCACCCATCTTGAGGCTCAAACTCAGAACCCTGATATCAAGAGTCACATGGTCTACCTACTAAGCCAACCAGGTGCCCCTACAAGAATAACTTATAAATAGTAGGAAAGGGAAAAGTGATTGAAGAAGATTAGAGAAGCTTACAGATTTGGTGGCAGGAATTTTATTTACTGCATCCTGCTGATGTCTCCTCCTTTTACAATTGTGAAGTATCAGATGAGATCAATTTTCAAGGGTGGAGTGAAGGATAGGGACCTACAGTTTTGATGGAAATGAAGATATATGGAATACTTGTTTTTTAAGCACCAACTTAGTTTATATTTTTTCTTTCTGTCAAAATTCATTTAACTTCACATGGTCCCACTGGAAGCTTGGGGCTTGCAACAACTGTTTATTAAACATGCTTTGAAAATGAAAGTTCACATTCGCTTGTGATCCCAGGTACACAGTAGAGACAACATGTCACACTAAAATGACAAATCAGGTGTGATTGTTTTTATGAATTAATCTTAGCATTCTCACTAAAGCTGAACATATGATATGGCTTCAAATTCTTTATTTCTTCTAAGATAAATCTTTTTTTTTTTTCCTAAAATGTAGAGCTACAGATGATAAGACGATGAGGTAATTAGACTGATCAGTTAAAGTTCAGCCAGGAAAATAGAACTCATGGAAAGTACTTTAAAAAGGCAACTGAATAGGCAATTGCCATAGAAGAAGATAAGGGATAGTGAAGGCAACCCAGAGATTATCAAGAAGCCCCCTCAGGCAGGAAAACAAAGGCAGGGGTCAGTATCAACAGAACCCAGCCATTGGGATTGTCAATAGGAAGTGAGAACACAGAGGACAAGGAACTAAACTCAGGGAGAATGCACAGTGGCTGATAAAGATGCTGCCAGACACACTGACAGCCAGGAAGAAATGCTCTTAGCCTTTATTGGCCTCCTCCTTCTTTCCAATCTCTACCAATGCCCCCAAATGGCCAAAACTACCCAAGGCCACCGGCTGGTAGCTCTGGAAAGACTGGGTTCTTGAAATACAGAGCCCAACAGAGAAAGGGCCAAAAACCAAGAATGAATCTGACAGGAATTGGGCAAATGGCCAGCACGATAGGAAGGTACTATTATGAAGGAAAGTAGAATGGATTTTTATTGTTTAGCAGTTATGTACATTCCTTCCTAAGTAAAATACTGTTTTATGTCATAAAACGTAGGGTGGAATCTTTTTTTTTCTTGCTCATTGTTTGGCACCTCATAAAATGTCATCAAGAGTACTAATATATCATTAAAGTTACTGAAAATTACTTTTTATCACTACCTACTGCTAACCATCAATTTAGTTGATGTCTATACAGATTCGATTGTCAAAAGGATAATATAAAGCAATAAGCCAAAACAACACATTTGAAGTTATTCATTTAAAAACAATTAGGTGAAAATCTATAATGAATTTGATTTATAATGGATGGATTTATAATGGACTTAGCATATAAATACACACATATACATACATATATATACACGTATGTATGTATGTATATCTATATATGTGAATAGTTACTTTTTAAACCATACATGTAACTTTCTAAAAACCAAATATTCCAGGGTTTTTATTGAAATTATAATAATATTTAAAAGGAGAATCAATTAGTTTTCTCTTAACATTTTATAATACTAATATATTAAATATAAATCATTAAGATTATTTATTAGTCATTTGCTGTTGAGAATATTAGTATAGAAATTCAATTCTCTCATTATTTTTTACTTAAATTAAAAATTAATTAAATGTGTTTATATTCTTATCTTATTCTAGAAATAGTTCTAAAGCAAGGTAAATTTGGGGAATTATTTCTATATTCTAATACATTATTTCAATACAGTTTCTCTAAATCTCTCATGACACTACAATTTCAGATACCTTGAATGAACAGTTTTGACTCATTTACAGCTGATGCATTTTCAGCTTACAAAATTAATCTTTCTGATGGTCCTTGTCTGAATACAGATTAATCCCTTATAATCTAGTTGGATCATAGAATTGTATGCATTTCATTGTGAAAGTCAGCAAAACAAAAATGTAATCCTGTTATCCTTGATGTCAAACAATAATTACAACTACTGTGTTTGCTGAAATAATTTGATGGCCAGAGATAAATATTTTTAACTATTCTTAATTTGTTTCATGTTACATATTACAACTTTTGGTTTATAGTAGATGTAAGTATTTTCAAGATTATAAACCAGACAAAATATAGCAGGATTAAAAAAAGTATTCTTGTTTTTTTTATACCTATGCTCAAAACACATAAGTCATTTGTGAATATTATATGGCATGTTTGTCAATTGATATGTAACAAAAGAAAGAAATTTCAGCATATTCATTAATATTATCTTTATTGTAATAATTCTTGTTTTCAGGTATTTAATATTAAAAAGGAACTTGGTTTACCAGAGTTTAAAATAAGTATACAAGGGGGCGCTTGGGTGGGTCAGTTGGTTAAGAGTACAACTCTTAATTTATGCTCAGGTAATGATCTCATGATTCATTGGCTCAAGCCCTGCCTTAGGCTCTGCACGGAGAGTGCTGAGCCCTCTTGAGGTTCTTTCTCTCTCTCTCTGCTGGTCCCACACTCAGGCTCTCTCTCCTCTCTCTCAAAATGACCAGACATTTTAAAAATAAATAATTATACAATATGTTTATAGTATATTTCCTTAATAAATTTGGTATTTTGTGGTTCAAAGACTCAGATTTAGCCTATTATATGAGACAAAGACACCGCTACTCCACTTTGCCAGCAGTGACGGATGTTTATAACTACCTTTCTAAAAAGTATATATACTTATGTAAAGAGTTACCAAATTTACCAAATTTTGGATGACAGCTCCAGTTTTTAATAATCTATTCATTTTTCCCAACATCAAAATGACCTGAAATTCAAATATGTGGTGAGCTTTATCAAGTCAAACATCTTGTAAATGCTTGTAAATATAATGCTCTATCAAAGTGTCATAGTAAGATAAAGGTGATTAATTATGACCAAAGTTTTAGGGATATCACTGTAAAATAAACTTTGAACCCAATGAAACAACATGTTTCATTGGATGGGGGCACTCTGAGAAATGGAACAAAACACGTGCTTCAGAATTATCTCACCTAAAGACAAGGAGACTGGGTTATTTTAAAATTTCAGTCACTTCTAGTCAATAAGTGATATTGTTGTACTCACTGCACACAAGGCTAGTTATATAATTTGTAGGGCCCCTGGCATAATGAAAAAGTGGAGACCTGGTCAAGGACAAGGAAATCAACCTCCCCTTCCCAGAGACCTACTGCCCTAACCCACTGTGGACAGGCAGCCCCCACAAAACTGAATTCCCCAGCTGGCTGGAGCATATTCTATACCTGGATGGAGTAGGCAAGATGCCTTGGCCAAATGTACAACTAAGTTAACAATGCAAGCTGGGATTGGCCACTGCCCCCTCCTCAAGATGCTGCGGGACACACATCCAACTCTCCAGGCACCTATGCTAAGACCTGCACTGGGGTGTTGAAGGTGAAGTTGAAATGCTATGTATACTTCCCATCTCCCCTCCTTCACCTCTTAAAGAACTGGTTTTCTCTTTGGCAAGGGCAGAACAGTTGCTAGGTGGAACTGAAGAAGCAGTAGCCAAGAATCAATCCAATAGAAACAGTAGAGTAGGGTCTGGTGAGACCATGTGGGCGGGACTCCAAGCAGCCCCATCCCCACCTCCTTCACCACACTCTCCATTATCCCAATGGCTTCATTTACAAAACACAAATTCAAAGACTGCATTATCAAGGATTTCAAGATGGCAACAAAGTGCATTTCACTCCAAGAGCCCTGAGTAGTAGGTTCTGTGCAAATACATTGGTCCTAGGCTCATGAAGTTGGCTCAGACTGCAGGACACCTTTCCATGGTTCTGATAAAGATTTCAGACAGGATATATAGACACTGGAAGTTTTCTAGAGTACAAGGGCTATAGCAGCATCGGCTATAGGACACACCAGCTTTGGAAGTGTAAATATTTTTACTTACAAAATTTAGGAAGAAACACACTTGGAAAGGTTTGCCCTTCAATACAAGTGAATTATAAAAGAATTACTCATTATGATTCACAATTTGTACATCAACTACAGAGAAAGATTTATGTTTATTGTATGAGTCACTCAAAATTTTGGTAGGCAAATTTTGAAGCCTACCTCAATTATTCCTTGATTTACTGAGGAGTTAATGTGGGGAATGTGGGTGGAATACTTTGAATGAGCTCTTCCTGAAGAAGCACGGGACCTTTCAAAACTGTTACTATTTATTTTTTAATATGATCATTTTTATCACCATTATGAACTTATAATTTAATTATAGCTTAATAAGATGTTAGTAGTCAAGAGTGGAAGACAAAAATTGAAAATTAAAAATGTTTGAATAAATATAAATATCCTTATCACAGTAGAAATAGTCTAAAAATGAGAACATACGTAGTTTCAGATAATCTAACACGGAAAGTGAAAAACATCATATGAAGCAATTAGTGATCAGCAGTAGTTTTTATTGCTCAAAATTTTGACTGACTGTAAGAATACACTATTCCTTTGAAATTTACAGTCCTTTTCTCTCAGGTACCTTTCTTATCATTATTACTTTATTTACTACAATTTTTTCACAGTGATGTAAGTAGATATGGATTCACTTTTATGGATCTTACTTAGAGACTTTGGTACATTTCACCTTGAAGACCCCAAAGTGACTGCAGTTTAAAAACTTCAGACCACTTATCAAATTTGGACACCTTTATTTCTTCATTTGGTTTTTTATATTGTTCTTGACTTTATTTTCAATACATTAAAGTCTCATGGGGCTTCACTTTTCTTTCATATCAAATCTCTACAGGCTGCTTTCTGAGCAGGTTTTATAACGCTGTGTTAACCACAACCTATCTCTTAAATTGTCCTTTCTATATAGTATTTATGCTATTGGTTAAGGGCTTTTTTTTTCTTTTTTCCTGTTTACTAATTGAATAATTTTAATATTTTTTTATTTCTAGTAATTCTTTTAATTTTTCCTACACCTAACTGCGCCTGTTTATAATGCCTGCTTCTTTTTCATGCTTACTATTATTTTATCCATTTTCAGAAAATAAACACAATAAATTCTTAAAACTCATTATTTTTTAAAATTTTTTAAATGTTTTATTTATTTTTAAGAGAGAGACAGCGTGAGCAGGGGAGTGTCAGAGAGAGAGGGAGACACAGAATCTTAAGCAGGTTCCAGGCTCTGAGCTGGCTGTCAGCACAGAGCCCAACCCGGGGTTCGAACCCATGAACCATGAGATCATGACCTGAGCTGAAGTCGGATGCTTAACCGCCACCCAGGTGCCCCAAAAACTCATTATTTTTTAAAAACAATTTAGTCAGAATTAATAAACCAACTATCTATTTGCCTCATTTGTTTTGGAATTTTGTTTCATAGACTCTCGAAAAGTTATTTCCTTCTCCTTGTCCCTTTCTCTCTCCCCTTCCTTTTCTTCGTCCTTCTCTCTAACCCGCCTTATCTAGATGTTCGTCCTTCCAACGAACACATTTTTTTCCTCAAATCTAAAATTAGTATTCATCCTACAGATTGAAGAATCTAGCCAACAATGATTTTAGAAATAAGGTTGATCTAGACTCTCTCCAGAGGGAGTCTGGGCCATGATCCTGGTCTGGAGGCCCTGTCAGTACTCTTCTGGCCTGGAGCCTCCCATGGCTCCCAGTTATTGCTGCAACCTCCCAGTCCAGGGATACTCTCCACACTGGTGGTTGTGTGACCTTTGGAATATTCCTTCAGGTCAGGAAAAATCTGCCTCAAGCCTTATTTTTTAGGAGTAAACCTGACTTCATTCTCCAAACTGATTAAGAATTGCTTCTAGGTCCTGCTACCTTGAATTCCCAAGTGCCTAAAACTTTCCCTTTCCCAGAGACCAGCAGGCCACTACCTTCAACTCAAATTGCTGGGTTATATTTTTATCCAATTTCTGGTCCTTAGAGGGGTCTATCGTGTTTTTGGCTGGGCTGTGTAAATATACCACTCCCCAAAAGAAGCAGGGAGTGATATAATTCTCTTTAAAGTATTAATTTGTAATACTTTCTATATCCAAGCCTTGATTACAAAGTAGGAAAACACTGATGTGGATTTGATATCATGTTAAAGATGTTAATGATGGTTAAAAACAAAACAAAACAACATTGTTCATGTGGGTGGGGGGCATAGAATAATGCCCACTAATCTGGCACAGTTCAAATATTCTGACCCTTAAATCACAGATAAGCCTAGTCATGTTCTTATAGTTATCTCCATTTTATTGTTGAGGAAGCCCAGGCAAAGCAAGCATAAGTGACCTGCCTGATGTCAGAATGGAGAAGTAACAGAGCAGAAATTTAGAGACTTTCTAAAACTGACACATTTTATATCATGCCACACCCTTTTCCCAAGTGATAAAAACTGAAAGCTGCATATTATAACTATACTTCAATAAAAATATTTTAATTTTGATTTCATTTGTATTCCAGAATTTGTTTTCTGGACCAGGGCACTGTCCACATGAAAATGCAACATGAAATATCTAGGACATACTTTTGGGTTTTATGGCTTGTTTTTTTTTTAAATGTCTATCTATGCTAGAGAAATCATGATTATTAAAATCAAGTTACAATTAAAGTTATCCTTGTCTCAATGACTCTGGAGACTACAGGTTTTTTGTTTTTTTGTTTTTGTTGTTTTTGTTTGATTTTTGTTTTGTTTTGTTTTTACCCACTTTTATTTTGCTTTGCTTTCCTGGCTTGAAATAATTTAGATAACAATGTAATTAGCAGTTTTTAGAGTTTGGCTAAAACTCAACTGTAAACCCAATTTTGGCAGTGACCAATTAAATGCTTATGAAACTTGTCTCCTCTTAGATACACAGCTGAACTACTATAATCAGCCCTTTACATGAAGATGTGACTCTCTCTGTTTTCTACTTGGAATGTGAGCTGAGCAGATGTGTTACTATCGAGACAATTTAGAGTGGATGTGCCTTCCCCACACATTGTCTTTTCCTGCTTTCTGAATGCTTGATGGTATCTGGGCCACAGAATGAATAGAGCCTGCATTTCTGAGCTAATTTCTGAAGAGGAACCATAAGAGACTCACTCAACCAGAACACCACTGAATTTACTTTGATGGATGTAAACTTTTTAACCACTGAGATTTTTAGGGATGCTGCAGCAGTGAATATTAATAATTAGCATATATGACCAATCACATATTCTTAGAAGCTTTTAAAATAGTAAATATATAATTGCTTTCCAATATTTTATGCTAGCTATTTAAGTTTAAATATAAATTTTTCTATGAAAATATTATTTCCTTGTATGTTTTCTTATTTGTTGCTACAGATTTGCCAGTATACTCCTACTAAACATACTGAAATATTCTGTCTTGAGAATATAAATTTTAAAAAATTGTACTAAAATCGAGGAATATATCATAAGAGTCATATTCAATGGCCAATCTGAGTTTATTTCAGGAAATAAAAAGTCGTTTAATATCTGAAAACTTACCAATATGCATCAGATGCACTGAATATGACTTATGATAAAATTGCAACGTTTTCTATGTTATGAAATGAGCTGTGTGTCCTCAAAATTCATACGTTCAAGTTTTAACTCCACTATCTCAGAATATGGCTGTATTTAGAGACAGAGTCTTTACAGAGATAACTAAGTTAAAATGAGTCTGTTAGGGTAGGCTTTAATCCAGTATGATGGGAGTCTTTATAAGAAAAAGAAATTATAACATGAAAAAGACACATGCAGAGGAAAGGCTATATAAAGACACAGCGAGAAGACAGCTGTCCATGTGCCAGAAAGACCTGAGTAGAAATCAACCCTGCTGACACCTCGATCTTCGACTCCAAACTTCTGGAATGTGAAAAAACAAATTTCCATTGTTTAATAAGCCATCTAGTCTGTGGAACTTTGTTTTGGCAGCCCTTGCAACTAATATACTCCCCTTCCTTTAATACTTATACATTCAGCATAATAATTCCATGAAAAATTGGGCACACAATTAACTTTTCTGTTCATTCTTTGGTAATAAATTGTTCTACAATCACTTTAAATCACAACACAAAGTCTGGACTAAATAATAAATCCAACATATTAATCAACCTGCTTCAACAGTCAGCTGAAACTTAGACTTCCTCTCCCTCTTCTAAATGCTCAGAGTTGTAATTGGCAGATATCTTAATTAGGGAAAGGAATTGGAATTGTCTTCTGCTCTCTGTATATTTCACCTATTTCCTTAGTTTCTAGCTGTGGTTTTGACCATTATTGGAAGAGGAGAGAAAAGAGTGGTAAGGTCATCGAGTACTTCTGATTTTGTTGGGTAGATTTCATCCTCTTTGGGTCTGGGAGATGGTTAAAAGTGATTTTTCTCTCATAAGTATTTCTTTGTGTGTGTTCTTTAGAGATTTTTGTTCCTGGCAACCTTTCACCTGCGACTTTCATGTTATGGTTGAAACATTCCATTTCCTACGCCCTTGATTCATCTATGGTCCACATCAAATGAACTCATACTGTTGAAGGCTTTCCTAGATAACTGGCATCTATTTCACATATAACACTCACTTATTTTTTGCCCCCTCAAAACCCTGGCAGTACAAACTCATCCTAGGACAGTCACTATATCCTGCTACCAAAACAGTGTGCAGTACTGTATGTTTGAGAAATGCTTCATATTATATGCCTTCTTATAAACATTACCAATGTTTGTTAGCATCTTAAATGTATTAAATAGACTCAGCATACAGAAACTACTTCATTTTTCAACACCTACCCCAAATACATTTTTTTCATGGGACCCATTATGTACTGATCCTTCATTAACATCCCATAGAAGTAGCAGAGACAGCATTGGTCCTTCAGTAGCCATGCACTCCCTAACTTACCAGACCCCTTGTAGTTAGGTCTAGTTTAGTCACTAGTTATGACTAACTTGGTGAGATGGCTTTGAGTAGGTGTGATAAGAATCACCTCTGAGTTTAATCATTTAATTGTGATTTGCACAAATCCTCTTACCCTCCTAGAGCCATGTGTAGAAATGGTGGAGCCATAAGCAAANGGAATACTCTTTACTTCTGTAAATGAGAAATTAATTTTTATTTACAAAGAAACTGAAGTTTGAGTCCAGCAAAATCTAAACCCACTGATCAATACATGTAAATTTTGGAAAATATATTTGTTTATAAATTTTGATACACTACATATGCTCTGGCCTTCTATGGGGAGCCCATAAAAGAGAATTATGTAAGGACACTAATTTTCTACTAAGCCCATTTTACAGGTGTTTGTTAAAAATTTGCTATTTCTATGCCCCAAATAAATTTCATGCATAAGCCAACTGACAACATATTAACTTCTTTTAGTCTCCAAAGAACTTAAAATTTTGATAATTTGAATCACTTTCCCAAATTCCCAAATTATGAGAATTTGAGGCATCATAATTATAGTTACTCTAATATGTGTTTTTTGTTGTTGCACTTTCTATACTTCAAAATGGAAGAGTCAAAAATGAATTACTTAAAATAGAGTAAATCCTCTTTAAAAGAGCACCCTTTATTCAGTGAAATTTTCACCTGCTTGTCCTCATTCTTTTCAGTTCTGGCCTGCCCTTCTGCCAATCCAAAAGGCCTTTCTTTTGCTTGCTTGCTTTCTTTCTTTCTTTCTTTCTTTCTTTCTTTTTTTTTTTTGTATGCCTTTCTAGTTCCAATTCAATGAAAACCTAACCCTAGTTCAGCCTACTTCCTTAAATACATTTTCAGGTCAAAAATATTAACATATTTTCATATATACTTCTTATAGAATTGATTTTAATAGTTTCACTCATACATGTCTTCTTTTCCATAAAAGAGAGGGCACCAACTTTCACTTCTTTATTAAATCATTTAGTAATAGGCTCAGAGATGAGTGTTTCATAGCCACATAATGGTTATTTGGGAGCAGAACCATTATGATAGTTACAGGAGAGCATAATACTTAAAAGGACATATCCTGGGATCACATATCCTGGATGTTATCCCAGCTCCACCACCTACTTGTAATATTACTTAGAAAATTATGTACTGAGTCTCATTGCCTCCAAAAAGGTAAAAGTATGGGGTAATTGGGTGGCTCAGTCAGTTGACTGTCAAACTCTGGGTTTTGATGCAGGTCATGATCTCATGGTTCCTAATTTTGAGCTTGGGCATCAGGCTAACAGTGCAGAGCCTGCTGGGGATTCTCTCTCTCTCCCTCTCTTTCTGCCCCTTTTCCGCTTGTGCATGCACTCTAAATTTATACATACATACATACATACAGAAATTTAAAAAAATAAAAGAACATAATAGTAATACCTACAGGCTTACTGAGAGAAAATAAATGGAATAATTTAAGCACATTACTTATTATTACCACCGCATGCTACAGATAGAATCAGTGATTGTTACTGGCATTTCCCACTCAGGATTCTGTTTCCATAGAATATAAGCAATCTAACTACTCACTAAGAAAATGTCATTGGTAGTAATAAACTCATACGATATTATAAAGCTTACAAAAAATACATACAGCAATCTTGCAGTAAAAGACTATTAATAAAACTATTTGACAATCATCAAGGAAGGATTACTGAGTAAATCACTATTAAAATGATATTTGTAGAAATGTATTGATACTGAAAGTGATGAATAATTGTTGCAAAAAATAATTTTTTATTCTTTCCTTTGATGTTACAAAATTCAAAAGGTTATTTATCTAACACACATAGTAAAGAAAATATCTTATTAATTATACTACCTAAATATACATTTCCCATAAATGGGTATTAATACATACTTTTAGTTTTATGAGTAAAACTGAGAGACTTTTTATAATTTAGTGTTTTAATTTTTTTGTCAAATGGCAAAAAAAATTCAGAAATAACGAGCACATGTCTAAGATACAGCAAACAATCCTTTATATGTATCTCATTTCTAAACAACCTTATAATTACCTTAGAGTGTATTTTTCACTTTTGTGTTTATGCTACAGTGAATTAGGGGAAATGTGACAAGGGACCAGTTGTGGTAATGTGGTAATTAAGACTTAAACAGATGTCACCATTAATAAGAGGCTTAAATGAAGTGTATGTAATAAATGGTTGCCTTCAGCTGCTATGGCAGGCCTAGTTTCATAGGTAATACTATCTGGAACTAGTTCAATCCCTCATAATGAAGAAACAAAAAAAGTTTAAATAAACCTAATGAGAAATTGGTAAACTACCAGTATGTTTGGCAAGTCGAAACGTGATAGGCATTAAACATTTTTAGAATGGAGGACATAATTGAAATAAAAAAAAGTAAAATTACAAAGGCAAAATCTCTAACTTTAAGAATGTCTTCTGAAATTCTAAAACAGAATTTTCTCATCAATATATTATCAATTTGGGGTAAAACTCGTGGATTCTCATTTAAGTGTAATCAATAAATGAATATTTGTAATGCTTTAAATTTTTTTAAATGTCCATTTATTTTTGAAGGGGAGAGAGAGACAGAACCTATATGNGAGCCCGATATATGGCTCAAACCCACAAACTGTGAGATCATGACCTGAGCCAAAGTCAGATGCTTAACCAACTTTACCAATTGAGCCACACGGGCATTCCAATATTTGTAATGCATTTAAAGCAGAGCCTGGGATATCATAAGTGCTATATATGTAATAACATTAGTAATAATAATATTGGTAATAATAATAGCTATGAATAACAATAGTAATAATAATGGCTATTATTATTATTTATTGAGCATCTATAATAATTAAAGGGAAAGGACTAAAATTGTTAGTACTTGTCTGCCTTATATTCTCCTGGGTTGAGCCATGCCCTCCCACTACCCACTTAAAAGATATGGTGAAGTTCTAAACCTTGCTACCTGTGAATGTGTCCTTATTTGGAAATAGGTCTTTGCAGATTTAATTTGGTTAAGATGAGAGCATCCTAGAAGATTAAAGTGGACCCCAATCCAAAGTGACTGGTGTCCTTATAAAAAGAGGAAAATTTGGACCTTGCCACTGGGATTGATGGCCATGTGAAGATGGAGACAGAAATTAGAAATATGCTGCTACAAACCAAGGAATGCCTGGGCCCACCAGAAGCTGGAAGAGGCAAAGAAGGATCTTTATAGGTTTGACCCTGTCCACATTTTTATTTCAGACCTGTAGCCTCTAGAACTATGAGAGGACACATTTCTGTTGCTTTAAGCCTTCCAGTCTGTAGTACTTTGTTATGGCAGCCCTCCTCTCTCCTCCGAAGAAAAACATGTCAGGAAATACAAGGAATGTATTTCAATAAACAAAATCTTATTGCACATTTTGTGCTCATTTCTACAACTCTTACTGGATCCAAATTAACCCAACACATTTTAAAGCTTTTTTAATTCTTTTATTTTTAAGTGTGTTCTGAACAACTATCAAATACACAAAAGCTTGACTAGATCATTCAAAATATATAATAAAATCAATAGTAAAGGCACCAAACAAGTAGGATTACTATAGCAACTGTTCTTTATAATCATGTACAAATAAAATGGTAAAAATTTCCCATGCCATTTAAGAAGGACAACTAAAACTAACTAGCATGAGTTAGTTAAATACCTAATTCACACAGTATATATGTAACAGAATATNCAAATCCAATTCATTTACTTTTATATTCTAGTGTTTGACATAGTGCCCAGCAATGTGCACACCATGGGATATGCACTGTGTAAATAAAACAGAGGGACAATTGCTCTAAACATTCTTACAGAATCATTACGAAAATGATTTTTAATCTAAGACCTCAGTTCCAGAAGAAGAACACTGTAACTAAAAGAAGTCTGAATAGAGCTCAGAGTTCACTGAATAAGAGCAGAGACAGGGAAGATATAAGTCCAGGAAAGCAAAGCAGTTCTCAATCATGTCAGGCTTTCTAAACCATGATGAGAATTGTGGACTTCAACTTAAAAACAATAAGTGCTATTGTGAGTTTACTGATGTCCCCCAATTCATGGCCTCCTGGAACTTCAGAATGTGACCTTATTTGAATAGAAGGTCTTTGCAGATGTAATTAATGTGGAGGACAAGATGAGAGCATACTAGATTAAGGCAGATACTAAATCTAATGAAGGTGCGTTATAAGAGACAAGAACACAAAGAAACACAGAGAAGGTATTGTGAAGATGGAGGCAGAGAGTAGAGTGATAGGTCTATAAGCCAAGGAATGTCAAGGATTGTTGGCACTCAATAATAACTAGGAGAAAGGCACAGAGAAGTTTTTTTCTTAGAGCGTCCAGAAGGAACTGGCCCTGCAAATCCTCAGTTTTTGATTTTTGGCATCCAGAAATATGAGGGGATTAATTACTGTTGTGTTAATCCACAAGTCTGTGACAATTTGTTGTGACAGCCCTAGAATATTCATACATATACCGATGAAAGACTTCGAGCACAGGAGCTTTGTCATGTAAAAGCATTAACAACGTACAGAAATCGGTTGCATTTTTATACACCAACAATGAAGCAACAGAAAGAGAAATCAAGAAAGTGATCCCATTCACAATTGCACAAAAAACCATAAAATACCTAGGAATAAGCCTAACCAAAGATATGTGAGTTCTGTGTGATGAAAACTATAGAAAACGTATGAAGGAAATTGAAGAAGACACAAAGAAATGGAAAGACATTCCATGCTCATGGATTGGAAGAATAAATATTGTTAAAATGTCACTACTACCCAAAGCAATCTACACCTCCAATGCAATCTCAATCAAAATTGCACCAGCATTCTTCTCAAAACTAGAAGAAATTATCCTCAAATTTGTATGGAATCACAAAAGACCCGAATAGCCAAAGTAATATTGAAGAAGAAAACCAAAATGGGAGGCATCAAAATCCCAGACTTTAGCCTCTACTACAAAGCTGTAATCATCAAGACAATATGGTATTGGCACAAAAACAGACATATAGACCAATGGAATAGAATAGAGAACTCAGAATGGAACCCACAAATGTATGGCCAACTAATCTTTGGCAAAGTGGGAAAGTGTATCCAATGGAAAAAAAGACAGCCTCTTTAACAGAGGGTGCTGGGAGAACTGGACAGCAACATGCAGAAGAATGAAAGTAGATCATTTTCTCATGCCATACACAAAAATAAACTCAAAATGGATAATGGACCTGAATGTGAGACAGGAAACTATCAAAACGCTAGAGGAGAGAGCAGGAAACAATTTCCTTGACCTCAACTGCAGCAATTTCTTAATTGACACATCCCCAAAGGCAAGGGAATCAAGCGCAAAAATGAACTATTGGGTCCTCATCAAGATTAAAAGTTTCTGTAGGGCAAAGAAAACAATCAATAAAACTAATCAGCAACTGATAGAATGGGAAAAGATAGTTGCAATTGACATATCAGATAAAGGGCTAGTATCCAATATCTATAAGGAACTCACCAAACTCCTCAACCAATAAACAATCCAGTGAAGAAATGGGCAGAAGACATGAATAGACACTTCTTCAAAGAGGACATCCAGATGGCCAACAGACACATGAAATGATGCTCAGCATCCCTCCTCATCAGGGAAATACACTTCAAAACCACACTGAGATAACCACCTCATGCCAGTCAGAGTGGCTACAATAAACAAATTAAGAGACTATAGATTCTAGCAAGAATGTGGAGAAACGGGCACTCTCCTACACTGTTGGTGGGAATGCAAACTGGTGCAACCCCTCTGGAAAACAGTGTGGAGGTTCCTCAAAAAACTAACGATAGAACTCCCCTATGACCCAGCAATAGTACTGCTAGGAATTTACCCACGGGATACAGGAGTGCTGATGCATAGGGGCACATGTACCCCAATGTTCACTGCACCACTCTCAACAATAGCCAAAACATGGAAGGAGCCTAAGTGTCCATCAACAGACGAATGGATCACGAAGATGTGGTTTATCTATACAATGTAATGCTACATGGCAATGAGAAAGAATGAAATCTGGCCATGTGTAGCAACGTGGATGGACCTTGAGCGTGTTATGCTGAGCAAAATAAGTCAGGCAGAGAAGGACAGATACCATATGTTTGCACATATAGGTGGATTAGGAAGAACTTAATGGAGGACCATGGGGGAGAAGAAGGGGAAAAATAGTTGGGGAGAGGGAGGGAAGCAAACCATGAGAGACTCGTGAATGCTGAGAACAAACTAGGGCTGATGGGGGGGGAGAAAAAGAGGGGTGACGGGTATGGAGGAGGGCACTTGTTGGGATGAGCACTGGGTGTTATATGGAAACCAACTTGACAGTAAACTATTTAAGAAAAAATAAATAAAAGCATTAACTTGTTTAGAATGCTAAGAGTGGAAAGTTGAGGGAAACACAATAAACAGAAGAAACTGCTATACTACTCTTGCTGTAACTAGTCATAAAAATTAGAAGCAGAAATGGAGTAAGAAAATGGGGCAGTGCTATTCCCCTGAGAGGTAACTAGAAATATGCGGAAGACACTTTGAGTTGTCATAATGACTAGGTGATGCTTAAGGCATGTACTGCCTAGGGCTCAGGATGCTAACACCCTAGAACTTGTTGAGATATTCTGCACAACTAAGAGTTCACACAACTATCATTCCAACAACACCTACAAGGAGAGGCAGAAAAAAAAAATAGCAAAGGATCAAGTATCATACCCTTGTTTAGAGTACTTAAGGGTCTCATTTTGTTATTGGCATCATGCTATACTTTTGCTACTTATAATTGGAAAAAAAAAGGACATCCAAATTTTAGATGCCACAAGAAAGGAATATCACATTAGAAGAGTAGAAGTTTTGTTCAAACTTAAATATTCATTTTCGTTTTCATATTATAAAGCAAATACATGAAAACATGAGTAGAGTCATACACTATTACAAAATAATAAGTTTCTAATAAATAACAAATTAGGTATGAAATGAACAGTATAATAATTAGATAATAACCATTTCAAATAACTATTACTTTTTTCAACGTATTTTCTCTAGGGATGACATTTCAACAAAAAAAAATGTATCTGAAAAAAGAACACTGAGAGGAAGAAAAAGACCTACATAAGACTCACAAAGCTGTTTTCTGGATGTTAAGGGCCAACAACTGAAAGACTCACCTGGGAAAATAGATGATATATAAGCTGAAAGATTAAGGTTTCTTTTTAATGGAAAGCCATGATCCATCATTTACCACAAAGCCCAAACAAGAAATAAGTACACCTGTTGACATTCAACAAACATTCAATATGCCCGAGAGCACACACTTGTTCATAATCTAGTAGCTTTTTATTGAACTGAAAACACATTTTAAAATATAGCATCAGTTATCTAAAGCTTTCCAGTGCTCGGAAGAGTAATGAGAAAGTTATCAGTGGGTAGGTGGTGGTTATTGTTGGTGGTTAGAGTTTTTGCTATGATTCATTATTTATTGTATTCTTAGCATAGTTTTCAATTCCTACTGGTAAATTGTTGCCATACCATTTGTTTTCTTGGAGCATTTTGGGGTATCTCAGGCTAAGCTATTGTTTTCAAATTTCTTAAAATTTCAAGAGTAATTTTTCAAGATTGCTTTTCGAGAGGAAGCTTACACTACTCTTGACCAATAGGATATATTGTAACCATTCTTATTTGGCTTTATACATATAAATCCTACCCTCAGTTTTGCTATTTAAACCATTAGTCTCGCTCATAAAGTAAACGTGGTGGTGAACAAATATTTTCCCTTCATTTCTCTGAATTTATTTCTGCATTATCTTCTTTTAATTTATTTTAAACAAATAAATCTTATTTCCTTTAACTAGGAAAGATGAGATTTGTTGGGTAATCAGCCAACACTTTCTACATGCAACTCAAATGGTACTATCCCTTTGACTCTTCTTTTGAGTAATAGGGTCTTTTTAATTGATTCTGGATTCTAAAATATATTTATTACTTCATATTCAATACTTGGTTAGGAAGATACTCCTAGTATCATATTCTACATTTTTCTTGGATGCTGATGATAAAAATGCAAGGCAAGCTTCTCCATTCCATGAGTTCAGTTTGACTCAACAGGTACTTAGTGAACAGCTATTATTGGGATACCTGATATAGATACAGTAACAGTAACAAAAACAACAAATAAATAAGGAAGAGACAGGCCCTTTCTCAAGAAGATTACATTCTATGCACAATAATAATTGCTGTTGGTTGGGCTCTCCAGGAAACAGATTTACACTAAGATTTACATACAGAAAGTTCATTAATTAGAAAGAGGAATAAAAGAAGGATTGTGATGTGGTCACAACAAAATATTACTGATATATGGGGCGCCTGGGTGGCTTAGTCGGTTAAGCGTCCGACTTTCGCTTAGGTCATGATCTCGCAGTTCGTGGGTTCGAGCCCCGCGTCGGGCTCTGTGCTGACTGCCAGCTCAGAGCCTGGAGCCTATTTCAGAGTCTGTGTCTCCCTCTCTCTCTGACCCTCCCCTACTCACGCTGTCTCTCTCTCTCTTAGAAATAAATAAAAATTAAAAAAAAATATTACTGATATAAGTGGGAAAGTCTGAAACTGGGATGGCCTTCAGATGCATCCCAATTTTGAGTTGAGTATTAGTATCCCCTTATTGGTCAGTCATTTTATATGACCTGTCTCTGGGAAGGAGGCAGTATTACTATATATTATTTATGCTTATTACTTGAGCCCAAATTCTGACTAAATGATAAGAAAAGTATTCAGGTGAAAAATACCAGAATATGCAGTGGATTACATTACAAAAAAGGAAACCCAAGATTAGGAAACCTGACTCTTAGAATGGGCAAAAACTTGCTTGTCTTTGTCTTGGAGGGAGACATTATTTTTATTATATTTAAATGGACATCCAAGATATCTCTACCTTCCTAGGCTATTTGGTGTAACATCTTTGCAAAGATAGCCTAGGACAAAGGCATTCAGTCCCTCTGCTCTCAAGATGTACAGAAATACAAGAGAACTATGGAGAACTTTCTCCCAACAAATATTGTTTAATGCAGAATTGCATGTCCTTCTATCAATATGGACTGCTGAGTTTCATTGGTGTTAAAGTTGGTTCATCATGATGAAAACACATTTCTGTTGAAGTAAGCAATGATTTACAGGAATTTATAGTTAGGTTGCCATGATTCATCAGGACTAACTGAAATGATATCTTTAATTCACTATTTTATATAGACAGGTAAACAATTATTTTAAAAATGACTTCACATTATAAAGTTAGGCAGACAATTTACCGTGTTCACACCTTTTTCTTCAACGTATTTTCTTTTTGGGACTAAGCTAACTGCCACTATTTAAATCACCAAGCTTTTCTTTGTACTCTGGAAATGTAAACAAGACAGATTCAGAGCTTGGGCTGCCTGGGTGGCTCAGTCCCTTAAGCTTCTGATTCCTGATATAGGCTCAGGTCATGATCTCACATTTCATGAGTCTGAACCCACATCGGGCTCTGTGCTGACAATGCAGAGGCTTGGGATTCTGTTTCCCCGTCTGTCTGTCCCTCCCCCACCTTTCTCTCTCTAAAATAAACAAAAACGGTTCAGATATTTTGTATAATCTCAGTATAAATATAAATATACAGATTTGTCAATTACCACTCCATGAACATGAAGTCCTATGACCTGGATCTACTTAACTACATCATGTACTAAGCTTGGACATACTGCACACTTATGATAAAATGAGAGTTTTAGTTTTTATGATATCTAAGACTTTTCCCAAATTTAATATACTATAATTTTGGGAAGATTGGCATAGTATTAAAGTGAGACACATCCTTGATTGTATTTGCCAATTTCGTTTCTAATAATTTCTTTATTGAAAATGGAAGGGACAAAAGCCACTGGATTAACACTGCCAGTTCAATGCATCTACGCCCTAGGTGTCCTGTCTCTCACAAAACTTCAACACATGTCCCAGTTTCTGAGATTCTCTGTTATTTACCTTCTGAGGAGGTTCTAAAAAATCCTGCTGTTATGTAACATTGTCTTTTTCCATTTTAAAATATAAAAAACATACATTTCTCCAAGTTTTCAATATTTAGTAACTGTTTTGTTTGTTTTCAAACAGAAGCAGCTCACTTAAATTTGTTCATTGAAAAGCTCTTCTGGTTTTCCTTCCCATAGGCCCCCATTAAAAAAAAATACTATATATATATAGATTCTAAGTTTGGTTCCTTGATGTTGTAGGCAGTGTTGTAATGAGTAACCACATTCAGAAACAGAGGCTACAGTTTAGAAGCTTCTAACTACGAAAGATAGACACCTACATAAAATCTGGGCTGCAGCTCTCCTTTACATACAAAACAATCAACTCCCATGTTTCTCAGTTGAAATTCTCATAAGGAGGGTAAGAAGAAATAAAAGATGAGGAAAAAGATAATGGAATTATTTCACTCTCTTTCTGTTCTTCTCAAACTTCCACTAAGAAAAACAGATTAAAAATAAAGGTCTTCAGGGGCGCCTGGGTGGCTTAGTCGGTTAAGCGTCCGACTTTCGCTTAGGTCATGATCTCGCGGTTCGTGGGTTCGAGCCCCGCGTCGGGCTCTGTGCTGACTGCCAGCTCAGAGCCTGGAGCCTGTTTCAGAGTCTGTGTGTCTCTCTCTCTCTGACCCTCCCCTGCTCATGCTGTCTCTCTCTCTCTCTCTCTCTCTCTCCTAGAAATAAATAAAACATTTAAAAAAAATAAAAAATAAAAATAAAGGTCTTCAAAAATGACCTTTGGTTTTTCTTTTACCCTCTTGGAGTCGTTTGGGGGAGGAGGTTGTTTTTATCTTTAGGAAAATGGGTGGCTCATTTCCACCTAAATCCCGGCATTATCACGTGGGGTATCGTTTTTTCAGAAAGAGATTTTAATCTCACATTGCTAATCACTCTGTGGGATCCATACATTCACATAAGTAGATATTTTAAAAAAACTTCTAGGGGTGCCTGGGTGGCTCAGTTCATTTAGTGTCCGACTTCAGGTGAGGTCATGATTTCCTGATTTGTGAGTTCCAGCCCTATATAGGGCTTGCTGCTGTCAGCATGGAGCCCACTTTGGATCCTCTGTCCCCTTCTCTCTCTGCCCCTCCCTCACTTGTGTATCTCTCTCAAAAATAAGAAAGAAAAATATCTAATCAAGGCCAAATAAAAATTAATTCTGAGAATTTCTACCCATTAAATTGGATAAAGGTCTGATGGAACACTAAATGATACAGCAAATTTTAAAAAGTATTTTGCAGAATTCTACTTTAAAATAGAGCTATTTTAAATAGCTGTAATTGCTTGTAAATCTTGAAGATGGTGGTATTTTTAAAAATATGTTTATTTATTTATTTTTGAGAGAGCCCAAGCAGGCTCTATGCTGCCAGCACACAGTTCAATGCGGGGCTCAATCTCACGAACCACAGATCATGACCTGAGCCAAAATTAAGAGTTGGTCACTTAACTAACAGAGCCACCTAGGCACCCCAAGTTGGTGTATTTTTAAAATTCTTTTAAATGGGTCAGGTTTAATTTCTGGTCTATGTGGATAGTACCTGATGATTAATTCACTAAAATATTTGTTTTCATATATGTCAAGAATTTCCCAATTGTATTATAATTTTATACAAAAAATTCTTACATACCATACTCTAATTTTCTTAGAATTACATAGTTTGTGAAAGATGGGTACAAGGTGAGGTCCTAATGGTTAAAATATTCCATTAATTGTAATGTTTGATCTTGAAATTCTACTTTATTCAAAATATTTTCTATTTATCAAGTTGAAAAAGAATCTCATATACATCTTAATTATTGTATATTTTCTAGGCTAAGGCATATTTTAAAATATTCATTTTTCCAAATTTAATTTACAACCTATGGGTGAAAGGAGATTAAAAGCTTCCCTAATAGGAAAACAAAGAGACTTTAGTATAAAATACTATTTCAATTTATTAGCATTTTATCCACTCACTAAAATGTTGAAGATAATGAAATTTCTTTCAAAAAAATGAATAAAAAGTCACAATTTTTTTGAATCAAAAAATATACACATATATAGACAATGGGCTACAGAATCTCTGTAAAAAAAGTAAAGTTTATCTATGTACCATTTTCACCCTTGCTCCTAGAATTTATTTTTCTGCTACAAATTAGTATGTTAATTGCATTTAACCAATCGATACAGGTTGAAATGAGACTAGTAATACAGGGTTTCTAAATATCAGAATATTAATTTTATTCTCTAAAAGACATTTTCATAAAGAATTCTATAGTTCTATAGACCATTAATATTAAGCATTCTATAGTAAATAGAGTATAAAAACAAATGCAAGTCTAGTTCAAAAAATGTTTTTATTTACCATTTCATATAATATGACCATTAAAGCTAAACAAAATTGATCTATGCAATAACATTATAGAACTAACATTATTTTCAATGTTTTGTGTTTGCTATATGTAGATGCAGCCCTATTCATTTCCTTATTCCTTATTTATTTTATTAATTTTTGGGGCAAGGGTAACTATATTTTGTCTTAGTAATTTTCAAATACACATGGACTAAAAACTCAACCCAAAATATGGTTGAAGAAGTTTTTATTTAAATTCCAGTTAATTAACTTACAGTGTAGTATTAGTTTCAAGTGTACAATACAGTGGTTTAACACTTCCATACAACACCAGTGCTCATCACAGCAAATGCACTCCTTAATCCCCATCACCTATTTAACCTATTCCCCACCCAACTCCTCTTTGTTAATCATCAGTTTGCTATCTATAGTTGAGTCTGTTTCATGCTTTGCCTCTCTCTCTCTTTTTCCCTTTGCTCATTTGTTTTGTCTTAAATTCTAAATATGAGTAAAATCAGGTGGTATTTATCTTTCTCTGGCTGACTTAGTTCACTTACCATAATACTCTCTAGCTCCACCCATGTTGTTACAAATGGCAAGATTTCATTCTTTTTATGGCTGAGAAATAGTCCATTAAATATATGTATATATATTTATACACCACCTCTTCTTGATGCATTCATTTGTAGATGAACACTTGGGCTATTTCTATAATTTGGCTATTGTAGATAATGCTACTTTAAACATAGGGGTGCATGTATCCCTCTGAATTAGTATTTTTGTATTCTCTGGGTAAATACCTAGTACTGCAATTACTGGATTGTAGGGTAGTTCCATTTTTTACTTTTTGAGGAGCCTCCATATTGATTTCCACAGTGTCTGCACCAGTTTGCATTCCCACCAACAGTGCAAAAGGGTCCCCCTTTTCCACATCCTGACCAAGACTTGTTTATTGTGTTGTTGATTTCAGCCATTCTGACAGGTGTGAAGAGTTATCTCATTATAATTTTATTTTTTATTTCCCTGATGATCACTGATGTTGAGCATCTTTTCATGTGTCTGTTTATCATCTGTAAGTCTTTGGAAAAATGTGTATTCATGTCTGCCAATTTTTTGCCTTTCATCCATTTTTTAACTGGATTGTTCATTTTTGGGATATTGACTTGTATAAGTTCTTTATATACTTTGGATACCAACCCTTTATGTCATTTGCAAACATCTTCTCCCATTCCACAGGCTGCCTTTTAGTTTCTTTCACTATGTAGATTTTTTTATGAAGTCCCTATAGTTTATTCCTGGTTTTGTTTCCCTTCCGTCAAAAAGACAGTCTAGAAAGACGTTGCTATGGCTGTTATTGAAGAGGTTACTGCCTGTGTTTTTCTCTAAGATTTTATGGTTTCAGGTGTCACATTTAGGTCTTTCATCCATTTTGGGGTGTGTGTGTGTGTGTGTGTGTGTGTGTGTGTGTGTGTGTGTTTGGTGTAAGAAAAAGTCCAGTTTCCTTCTTTTGCATGTTTCAGTCCAGTTTCTCTAACACCATTTGTAGAAGAGACTGTCTTTTTCGCATTGGATATTCTTACCTGCCTTGTCAAAGAGTAACTGACCATATAGTGGTAGGTTCACGTCTGGATTTTCTCTTCTGTTTCTTTCCTCTTCTGTTTCTCTTCTCTTCTGTATTTTGTGCCAGTATCAAACTGTCTTGATCACTATAGCTTTATAATTCAACTTGAAATCTGGAATTATGATACCTCCAGCTTTGCTTTTCTTTTTCAAGGTTGCTTTTGTCATTTAGGGTCTTTTGTGGTTCCATACAAATTTCAGGACTTTTTCTTCTAGCTCAGTGAAAAATGCAACTGGTATTTTGAAATGGATTGTATTAAATGTGTAGATTGCTTTGGATAGTATAGACAATTCAATAATATTTACTTTGCTGACTCATGAGCATGAAATGTTTTTCCATTTCTTTCTGCCACATTCAACTTTTTTTCATTAGCATTTAACAGTTTTCAGAGTAAAAGTCTTTCACTTCCTCGGTTAGGTATCTTATTGTTTTTGATGCAACTGTAAATGGGATTGATATTTTAATTTCTCCTTCTTCTGCTTTATTATTAGTGTATAGAAATTCAACAGATTTCTGTGTGTTGATTTTGTATCTTGCAACTGTCCTGAGTTTGTTTATCAATTATAGAAGATTTTATGGAGTCTTTCAGGTTTTCTATATAGAGTATCATGTCATCTGCAAAGAGTGAAAATTTTACTTCTTCCTTGCTGATTTGGATTCTATCTATTATCTATCTCTCTATCTCTCTATCATCTCTCTCACTATCTATCTATCTATCATCTGTCTGTCTGTCTGTGTGTCTGCCTATTTTTGCTGTCTGACTGCTTGCAGCTAGAACAGCCAGTACTATATTAAATAATAGTTGTAAGAGTGGAAAACCCTGTCTTATTCCTGACCATAAAGAAAAAGCTCTAAGGTTCTCCCTACTGAAGATGATATTAGCTGTGAGTTTTCATACATGACCTTTATTATATTGAGGTATATTTCCTCTAAACCACCTTGTTGAGGATTTTTATGAGGAAAGGGTGTTCTTATTGTCAAATGCTTTTTCTGCATCTATTGCAATGATCACATAGTTTTTATCCTTACTTTTTTTTTTAAGTAGGCTTCACACCCAGTGAAGAGCACAACTCCCAATCCTGAGATTAAGAGTCAAACACTTAACCAACTGAGCCACCCAGGTGCCCCTATACTTGCTTTTATTAATCTGGTGTGTCATGATTAATGCACACCAGGGCGGTGTGCCACCCTTGCAACCCAGGAATAAATCTCACTTGATTGTGGTAAATGTTTTATTTTTTTTTTTAAGTATTGTTGGATTTAGTTTGCTAGTATTTTATTAAATTTTTTTGCATCTATGTTCATCAGGGATATTGGCCTGTAGTTCTCTTTTTTAGTAGCATCTTTGTCTTATTTTGGTAACAGGGTAATACTGGCTTCATAGAATGAACTTGGAAGTTTTCCTTTCTTTTCTTTATTTTTGGAATAGTTTGAGAAGAATAGTTATTAAATTTTCTTTAAATGTTTGGTAGAATTTTGCTGTGAAGGCATTTGGCTCTGGACTTTTGGTTGTTGGGAGTTTTTGATTACTAATTTAATTTCTTTGCTGGTTATTCTAGTTTTCTATTTCTTCTGTCACTGTTTTGGTAGTTCATATGTTTCTAGGAATTTGTTCATTTATTGTTTGTTGTTGTTTGTTTAAAATAATTTTTTATTGCCCAGGATATTTTTTCCTTGTATCTTGGTTGGTTTTTATTGTTTGTTTTCTTTTTTAATAACTATAAATTCTAGCGTAGGGAACCTTGCCTTTGTCTTGAATAAAACAACAAAGCTGTCATATCATTTGCTACCCTGATCTCATTTGAAGAGAAAGATGGTAGTGACCTTACAAGAGTAAAATTTATACCACAAATGATGCAGGCCTAAGTCTGGTGTCGCTAAAATCAGACAATAACATTGTTGACAAAATTATAATCTGCTGGCGGCATTTGTGGAAAAGAAGCCCTTGCAAATTTTTAAAGAACAGCAAACTCTGTTAGGAAATTCTACAGTGTCTTACAGGCCAAAAGGGAATGAGGGAAGTAAAATGCCTCAAAAGAGTTAGACTAAAACACTGGATTTGAGAGTTGCTGGAACTTGGATATGTAAAAATAAGGCGGTAGGTTGAGTCATGCTTACAATGGTCTCAAGTTCAAATAAACTACTGTGACGATACACCACTTTGCATGTCACATGTTTGTCCAGGGGCTTTTCTTACATTCAGTGAATGCTGGACAAAGGTGTGCTCAGTCACTTTTCCAATATAGATGCCTAGCTCCAAAGTCAAAACATGAGAGAGGAAAAGAGATAGAATGAACCCTTCAAGGAATTCTGTGGAAAAAATACCCCCTTTCTTCATGCCCCCTCCTTTTTCTCATGCTTAAAGAAACAGAGTGTTTGGAGTATCTAAAGTAGAACTCCTTAGTTGGAATGTTTTTGGGTCTATTGGACCGGTTGGACACAGAGTCTACACTTTTCTTCAAAGCATCAGCTTCTTTATCTCCTTCTGCAATCTCTTCTTCTGACTGAGAAATATGGTCCCTGATGGTGTGCATCCCCACATCAAACATAATCTGCCTATCTTATTGTGGGGAAGGGCTGTCGCAGTGAGAACTGGCTCTTCAACTACTCTGTACTGATTTGTGTTGTGCGTCCAAAAGAGCCTTTTCCATGTCTCCACTGCAGACAGAAGATGAGGAAGGTACATGTTCTAGCCCCACATTTTTCCCATTGCCATTATCATTGCCATCACTGCTGTTTATAGGGAGCTTCACCCAGGACTGTTGAGGACAACTGTCAGGGGCAAAGGCTGTTCACCTTCCTCACAGTTGTTGATGTTGCGAGGGGGTGGCAGCTGCTCTACTAAATGAGATGACAGTGTCAAGTGTCTGAAAGACTTGCAGCCGCAGCAAGACCATCTATGGTTCTCAGACCAGGTTTCTTTTCTTTTTTCTTTTCTTTTCTTTTCTTTTTTCTTTTCTTTCTTTTCTTTTCTTTTTTCTTTTCTTTTCTTTTCTTTTCTTTTCTCTTCTTTTCTCTTCTTTTCTTTTCTTTCTTTTCAATTTTATTTATATTCAAGTTAGTAAATATACCATGTAGTCTTGGCTTCAGGAGCAGAACCCAATGATTCATGTCTTACATATGACACCCAGTACTCATCTCAAAAAGTGCCCTCCTTAATTCCCATCACACATATAACCCACCCTCCTACCCATATCTCCCCTGCAGCAACCTCAATTTGCTCGCTGTCTTACAGGTTACCCAATTTGTTGGTATACAGTTTTTCATATTTCATAACAAATCATAATTGTTTCTATTTCCGTGGTGCTTGTTATTTCTCCTCTCTCAGTTGAATTTTATTTACTTAGGCCCTTTCTCTTTTCTTTTTGATAAGTCTGGCTACAGGTTTATCGATTTTATGGATTGTTTTCAAAGAGTAAGCTCCTGGTTTCATTGATCTGTTGCACTGTTTTTTGGTCTCTATATCATTTCCTTATTCTCTAATCTTTATTGTTTCCTTTCTTCTGCTGGCTTTAGACTTCATTTTTTAATTTTTTTCTAGCTCCTTTAGGTGTATGGTTAGGTTGTTTATTTGAGATATTTCTTGCTTCGTGAGGTAGGCCTGTATTGCTGTATACTTCATATTCATGCCAGCTTTTGCTGTAACCAAAATATTCTGTACCATTGTGTTTTCATTTTCATTTGTTTCCATGTATTTTTAAAATTTCTTCTTTTATTTTCTGATTGACCCATTCATTGTCTAGTAGTATGTTGTTTAACCACCATGCATTTGTGGCCTTTCCAAATTCTTTCTTGTGATTGACTTCTAGCTTCATAGCCTTGGGATCAGAAAAGATACATGGTATGACTTTAATCTTTTGTATTTGTTGATTTGTGACTTAATATGTGATCTATGCTGGAGAATGTCTCGTGTAGACTTGAAAAGACTGTGTACTCAGCTATTTTAGGATAGAATGTTCTGAATGTATCCTGTTAAATCCATCTGATCCACTGTGCCATTCAAAGCCATCATTTCCTTGTTTGTTTCCTATTTAGATGACCTGTCCGTTGATGTAAGTGGGATGTTAAAGTCCCCTAATGTTATTGTGTTATTATCAAGTAGTTATTTTGTGTTTTTATTAATGCTTTTATATATTTGAGTGTTTCATGTTGGGTGCATATTTATAATTATATCTTCTTGTTAGATTGCCCCCTTAGGAGTATATAATGTCATTCTTTGTCTCTTTATAGTCTGTTTTAAAGTTTCATTTGTATGGTATAACTATTGCTATTCCAGCTTTCTTTTTACATCGATTTGTATGATAAATGTTTCTCCGTCTTCTCACTCTAAATCTGCAGGTGTCTTTTTAAAAATTTTTTACATTTATTTATTTTTGAGAGACAGAGAGAGGCAGAGCACAAGTGGGGGAGGGTCAGAGAGAGAATGAGACACAGAATCTGAAGCAGTCTCCAGGCTCTGAGATGTCATCACAGAGTCCGACGTGGGGCTCGAACCCACGAACCTTGAGATCATGACCTGAGCTTAAGCTGGATGCTTAACCAACTGAGCCACCCAGGCATCCCATCAATCTGCAGGTGTCTTTAGATCTAAAATGAGTCTCCTGTAGGTACAATATACCTGGGTCTTACTTTTTTAAAATAAATTATGACACCCTATGTCTTTTGACTGGATTGTTTAGTCCATTTAGAGTAATTACTGACAGATATGCATTTAGTGCCATTTATTAATTGTTTTGTTATTGTTTCTGGAAGTTTTCTTTGCTCCTGTCTCATCTTTAGCACTTTTCCTCTCTCCTTTGTACTCAAAGTGTCCCTTTTAGTATTTCTTGCAGGACTGTTTTAGTGGTCATGAACTCTTTTAATTTTCCTCCATTTGGGAAAGTCTTTATCTCTCCTTCTATTCTGAATGATAGCCTTGCTGGATAGAATATTGATGGCAAAAGGTTTTTACCTTTCAGCACTTTCAATACACCACAACACTCCCTTCTGGCTTGCCAAGTTTCTGTTGAAAAACCTCCAGCTGGCCTTATGGATTTTCCCTTGTAAGTTAAGGATTACTTTTGTCTTTCTGCTTTTAAGATATTTTTCTTTATCATTATATTTTGTAAATTCAATTACATTATGTCTGGTGTTACTCTGCTTGTGATGAGAGTTCTCTGTGCCTCCTGAATCCGGATGTCTGTTTCGTCCCCAAATTTAGGATGTTTTCTGCGATTATTTCTTGAAATAACGTTTCTGACCCTTTTCTCCCTTCTTCTTCAGGGACTCCTATTATATGAATGTTAAGATGTCTGACAGACACTGGGTTCCCTACGTCTATTCTTGTGTTGCAAAATTTTTCTTTCTTTTGTTCAGCTTTGTTAGTTTCCATTATTTTGTCTTCTATGTCAATAATTCATTCTTCTGTTTCTTCTAGTCTACTTTTCATTGAATTAAGCCTGTTTCCAATCCTGTTTTACTGCATTCTTCATCGCTGATTGATTCTTTTGTAACTCTTTTATTTCTGTAGTATGGGTCTCACTGATGTCTTCTCTTTTTTTCTCAAACCCAGTGAGTATCCTTATGATTTTAGTTTACATTCTCCATCAGGTATGTTACTTATATCTATTTTGCTTAGATCATTGGCCATACATACCCTGTTCTTCTATTTGGGATAAATTCCTGTATCTTCGCATTTTGTCTAAGTCTCCGTCTTTTGTGTGCTAGGAAAGCCTGTTATGTTTTCTGTTCTTGAAAGTAATGTTCTTCTGAAGAAGAGGCCATGCAGTACTGCGGGTCTGGCACTTCATGGAGTGTCTCTGGTGTGTGTTGCATTCACTCTGCCATTGTGTTATGACTGTTTACCCTTTAGGAAAGTCATCCACAGAATCTTTTCTTGTCTAATGTAGGCAGTGTTTGCTCCCTGTCCTGAATGTGGTGAGTTTTAACTAGGTATATGTTGGTCTGTTTGTTAAATGAGACCTGACATCGACTCCATCAGAACCAAGGCCCCGCAGAATTCTCTGATCAAAAGATGTGGTGTGGGCATGGGACTTGCTGGTCTTCTAGGGCAGAGACCAGTTGCACTAGAACTGAGACAAACTCAACTGAGAAGGGCTATTTGCCAGAGCACAGTGGGGTGGGGCTTGGTGTAAATAAGTTAGACAGTGTCCAGTGTCAGTGGTGTACTGCTTCTTGCAGGTTATCTCTGTGTTTATGCTGAGGGAGGGGGAATGGAAATGGTACCTGCCAGCTCTTTTGTCCTGGAGAGGCAGCTCCATGAATGCTGCTTCTCAGAGAAGCCCTCAAAGAAGAGTAATACCCACTGTGTGCCTCATGCATTCTATCAGATCACTGTTTCCACAATATCAGCCTGCGGGGTCGTTTGCCTACCTTCTCTCCAGGAACAGGGCCCTCCAGGCTTTTTCCCCCCCCGCCAAGCCCACTGACTTTTAAAACTCTAGGCAATAAGCCTCAATTGTTGCAAGAACTCACAAAATTCATCCCCTCTTATTTTCCAAGCCAAGAGCTTTGAGGAAATGTTTTGTTTGTGCATTCTCCTGTATGTTCATCTCTTTGCCCTTCTCTGCAACCATGGCTTCCTCTCCTCTGAAGTACCCTAGAACCTCTTCTCCCCTAAACCGTATCTCTGCACTTCCTGCATTCTTGGATGTGGCCTCTTCTCTCCATTTAGTTGCAGAATTTAGTCAATCTTCAGGTTGATTTTTTTTGGGGATTCGTAAGATGATGTGATTATCCAGCTGTATTCATGGGAGATGAGCCTAAGGTCCTCCTATTCTGCCACCATCTTGACCTCTGTCTCTCCCACTGTTTCCTTATTTTTTAAATGTATTTCTTGATACATATCAGGAAATCCAAGACAATATCTCTTATATATAAAAACTTTCAATGTATTTCTAAAAGGATACCAATCTGAAAGAATTAGTTTGGTTTTCAGAAGATATTTCCCATGTATTTAAGACAGATAAACTCTCCTCTATACTTGTTTAAATATATTTGTACATTTTCTGTGGGGTCTCTAACAGTTGCATGCATTATATTACGTACAGGTGTTTTTTGGAACATAAACCATTCAACTTTTTATACTTCATTTCAATAAACTCCTGGATTGATAAGCATAAACAATTCAGTGCAACTAAATTCATCCAGCTAAAAGCATATCATATGTAAAGATTTCCATTGGAAAATGCCATTGGTTTTTGCCAATTATGTCAGTATGCTTACATGGATATCTAAGATACTACTTTCTTTTCCAAAGGCATTCCACCCTCTAAAGGACAGAACTGACTGTGGATATGCTATATAACAGCTGACTTTCCATGAGTCAGAAAAGCCAGTTCAACCTCAGCAGATGAATGAAAAAACAAGGCAGACAGAGATTAAGATAAATTTGCATAATCTCATTTATGTGTGGAATCTAAAACTCAGGGCACATGGGTGGCTCAGTCAGTTAAGCGTCCAACTCTTGATTTTGGCTAAGGTCATGATCTCACAGTCATGAGATAGAACCCCATGTTAGGCTCTGTGCTGACAGTGGGGAGCTTGCCTGGGATTCTCTCTCTCTTGCTCTCTTTCTGACCCTACCCTGCTCAAACTCTCTCTCTCAAATAATAAATAAAAACTTAAAAAACTCTTAAAAATAGTAAAACTCATAGAAACAGAGGGCATAATGGTGATTTCCAGCAACTTGGGAAAGGGGTTAATAGGAAGATATAGGCCAGGATTACAAAGATTCAGTTATGTAAGATGACTATTTTCTGAAGACCAAATGTACGATGTGACAATAGTTAACAATACTATATTGGACACTTGAAATTTTCTAAGAGATTAGATCTTGAGTGTTCTCGCCACAAAAAGGAAAGAAAGAAATTGATAACTGTGTAAGAAGATAGTTGAAACTTTAATTAGCTCGCTTGTGATATTTCAAAATGTATGTGTATATCAAATTATCAAATTGTACATTTTAAATACATCCAATTTTGAGCTGTCAACTATAACTCAATAAAACTGGGGAAAATACAATTTTATGAGTTATATTTCCTAATTAATTTTAAGAGAAATGCAGAGATGTCTTGATAATCAGATGAGCTTTCTGTTTGAACTTCAGGAAATTAGGAAAGTAAACACATATTCATCCAAATTTTTAACCAAGTTGACACTTTATTTTCATATTTCTGCTTCTTCCTTTTTCACAGTTGTCACCAGTAAGGTTAGATGTCAATAAATTTTAGTAACTAAAACACAGAGTATAGTCTTTATCAGGAACCAAAATGAGTGATATTTCCTTGGGTTTTAAACTTTTCCAGATTGGAGTACACAAGTTTGATATAAATATCACAATTCTTTTGACCAAAAATGTTTGTGTAAAAACTCACATTGTAAAAACAATAGTGTATTTCACTATTCACTTATTTATTAATTCAACTAATGTTTATTGAATTCCTATATGTCTGTGACTACACCAAATCTTGGGATTACAGAGATTAAAGGACAGATCTTATCAAGTAGGTGAGGATTTTCTACTTTGAGAAGTCTTTTCTGAGGAAACTGTTTTTGGCAATAACCTAAAATATGAGCCAGTGTTGGGTATATAACAAAATAAGAGAAAGAACACTCCAGGCAGTGGACTATCACGTGCAAAGAACCTTGGGTCAAAAGGCAGAAAGATGCCTATTGTATTTAAAGACCTAAGAAAAGAATGATTAAAGCAAAGTGAGTGCTTTAGAGGTCAGAGTTTAAGAAGCTTGAGAGTAAGTAAATTCTACATTTTAGGACTTCAATCCATGACCATGGATTTTCCCCTAATGTCTATGTAAAAGTATTGGGTTTTAAGTGTGAGATCTAAATAGAAATAACTGCCAGAGTTCCATGTGAGTGGACTATAGGCCATCAGGAAGGATTAGTAAATGGTTAGTTTACTCCAAATTCCTCCAAATATTTGTGGTTAATTTGTGGTTAATTCCTCCAAATATTTAAGGATAAAAATAATCATAAAGTCTTTCAGAGAATAAGATAAAAGGGAACATGCTATAGCATAATTTAAGAACTCAAATCCTAACAAAGATATTAAAAGAGAAAGTACACACCAATCTCTATCATCAACACAGATGCATGAATCATAAACTAATAGCAAAGAGAATCTACTTGTATATAAATCAAGGAATACTTAATGGCCAATAGGATTTATTACAGGAATGCAAGGCTGATTTAACATTTAAAAATAAATCAATATATCTTACGACATTAACAGAAAAAAGAGAAAATTTGTATCATATTATAACATGTGGAAAATAATTTGATAAAATAGAATATATATCAAGATGGAAAAAAACTACCAAAAGACCCCAAATAGGAATAAAAACTAGGAATAAAATGTAATTTCTTCAATGTGCTAGAGACTATGGAAGACTAAAAATAAAAATACCTTTAAAAAAAGCCTTCTGAGACTGGCAATGAGATTAGATACTAACTATCACTACTACTAGTCAACTTTGTACTGAAAGTTCACATCAGCACAATAAAGCAAGGGAAGAAAAGATTAAAGGATTGAAAAGCAGGAAATAAAACTTTCATAATTGTGGACGATATGACAGTTTATGAAAAATCAAAAAAAATTAGAGATGTTGTATTAGAATTGATGTGTAAATATGCTAAGGTCAACAAATATAAGGTCAATGTACCAAAAATTTATTAAAGCAGAAAAAAGGTAGACCATAAAATCAAAATATTCAACGTGTGCACACACATACACACCGTTTTCAGTAATATATATTCCTACATGTAATTTGGTGGAAACTGACAAGCCTAAAGTCATACACAACAACTCTATGCTGTTAGAAGGGGGAGGGTTACCCTTTGCAGGGGAGGTTGTGCCTGGAAGGGAAAGTGACCAACAAAATAACCCTGGATTTTAGAGATGTGTTCTGTGATCTAGATGTTCTTCTGATGATGAAAATTCATTATCTGTACAGTTAAATTATGGTCACTTTTCTGCACATTCTTCATATTTCAATGGAAACTTTGAAAAATGATAAGAATTGTGTTCAGACTGTTCTAAATTTTAATTACATTCAAAAGAATGTATATGTAACATACAATGAATAAAAAGAAACCACAAAAAATTCATACCTACCCCCAGTTTAAGGAATCAAACATTGTCTATAATTCTGAAGAGCCTGTTTGTCTCTCCACCATTTCATCCTCATTCCTTTCAGTTTCCCAGGCCACAAGTAACGTGGGTTATGTGTTATTTATTCACTTGCTTTAGCACATTCTTCCACAACAACAAACAAACATTATTCCACATATACATAAGTACTTACATATAATCTATGTCTGTCTGTCTCTCTCTCTCTGGTGTTTAATTTTACATATTTTACATTTGTAGTATTTGCTCAATAAGTCTTCTGTGAATAAAGTTCACTTGTTTTTGTTTCTACAAAATAGTTTTTTCCACGAATATATACCACAAGATATTACTCATTTTCTTAACAAATAGGCATCAGGATCAATACTCTTTATATACTAGAAAAATGTTTCCGTGAAATTTCCTCTTCACTTTTCCTATTATATAGTACAAAAGTTGCTCTGAGAATTTAAATCTCAACCCACAGATAACATTTTAGTGGCACAGAATTAAGTCAGTGAGTCATAAATAGAATTTTTTAAATACAATTGAGTGGAAAAGGAAATGCCAGAACACCATTTACAGAGTCCACATATTTTTCCATTAACTGTACGTTGTTATTTTTTTTAAATGTGTATGCTACTGTTCACATTATATTTATGAGGGGATTTTCTGGTTCATAAAATTTGCACATCGCCAACCTTACTAGTTTTGTGGGGATACTGTTATATCATTTACATATACACAAGAAACCCCTGATATTGTATGGAATTTTTCCAACTTAATGGTTGACAAAATGTATTTGTATTCTCTCCCATTTGTTTTTTTTAATGTTTATTTTTAGGAGAGAGTGAGGAATGGGTAAAGAGAGAGGGAGACAGAAGAGATGAAGCAGGCTTTGTGCCGAGAACAGAGAGCCCAATTTGGGACTCAAACTCAGGAACCTAACCACGAGACCATGAGCAACTGAGCCACCCACGTGCTCTTCACCATTTATTAGTGGCGGTGAGTACTGCCTCATGATTATTGTCCATTTCTGTTTCTTTTTTTAAGAAATAACTCCTCATACTTTGCATTTCATCGTTTTGTGTTATTTCTCAATGATCTGTAAAATTTTTTTAAGTTCAGTCTTGATATTAATTCTTTATCAGTTGTGTTGAAAATCTATCCTCAGAGCTGTTGGCTTGTATTTTCCTCTTATTTTATACTTTTTGAGGTAATACACGATTCTAGTATGTGGTTGTTCATTTTATATATAATAAATTCTTTCAAAAAGTAAGTAAATTACTTCTAGAGATTGAAAATTTCATAGTTAGGCCTGTAATGTCCTTGAAATGATTTTAATATATGCTGTGAGGTGAAGATACATTTCTTGATGGATAACCAAAAGCCCAAAATGGTTTATTGAAAAGTTGATTCATCCTTTTTCTCACCTATTTGCAGTGCCAACTTTGATAAATGAATTTTCAACATAACAGAGGGTCTGTTTCCTAGCTGATTATTTGTTCTTTTGATCTGTTTTTCTATTCCTCAGCCAATATCATGTGGACTGAAAAATTATGGTTTCATAGTAAGTCTTAATATCTGTGAGGCAAACCATTCCACTCCTACTAATTTTTCTTTTTCTGTATCTTGGTTTTTCTTACCCTTTGCTCCTACACAGACACACACACATGATCTACTGGAATTTTGTTCAGGGTTATATTTAACATATAGACCAATTTGGAGGAGCTGACCATACTGAGGCCTCCTACCCATGAATAAATGTTGTAGCTTTCTTTTTCCCCCATTATCTTTCGGTAAAGTATTATAGTTTTCAACAAAAATGATCTTGTACCTCCTTGAATAATTTGGTTCCTAGTTATGTTTTATTTTCATTATAAATAGTAAATTTCTAAAAAATAATTTTTTGTGTAGTGCTGTGATTGAAATATAGCTACCTTACTGAACAGTCTTACTAATTCTAGTAATTCATATAGAGAATTTGCTTTTGTTTAGCTTTTCCTATAATTATATCATTAATGAATAGTGACAGTTTTCCTTTCAATTCAAGATTTATATATTTATCTTCAAAGTTAGATGGCTATGATTCAAAAGTACAAAATTCTGAAAAAAGTGGCTATATCACACATTATGACTATAAAAGGGACAATGTTTTTTTATGTTTAGATATTAAGATACTCATTGGAGACTTAATAATTATGTTCTATCAGATTGAGGACGTTATCTTATATTTTTATTTTTTGAAAAAGCTATATTATAATGGTTTTGAAAATTGCCAAGTGATTTTTTGTAGTTGTTCACTGATATAGCATGTGGCTGTGGCTTCACTGCTTCAATATAAATTTATTGTTTTATTTTTTTATGTTTTAATTTGTTTACTTTTGAGAGAGAGAGAGACAGAAGAGAGAGAGCACAAACATGACTGAGGGAGGGGCAGAGAGAGAGAGAGAGAGAGAGAGAGAGAATCCCAAGCAGGCACCACAATGTCAGCATGAACCTGACAGGGGGCTTGAATTCATGAACCATAAGATCATGACTTAAGCTGAAATCAAGAGGTAGATGCTTAACCAACTAAGCCACCCAGCCACCCCAAATTGCTTTCAAATTTAAACCAATTTAGCATTACTGGAAAACTGAACTTGATTATGAAGTACATTTTTTACACATTGCTGGATTCAGAAACATTTTTAAATATTACTTTATTTTTACATTTTTTTAAATGTTTTATTTATTTCTGAGACAGAGAGCAAGAAAGCGTGAGCAGGGGAGGGTCAGAGAGAGAGGGAGACACAGAATCTGAAACAGGCTCCAAGTTCTGAGCTAGTTCCTGAGCTCTGAGCTAGTCCCCAGTTCCTGGGGCTCGAACCCAGGAACTGAGAGATCATGACCTGAGCCGAAGTCGGATGCTTAACCAACTGAGCCACACAGGTGCCCCTATTTTTACATTGAATTTGCAACTGATATTGGTTAATAATTTTCTTTTCATGCATTGTACCTGTCTTGCATTAGTGGAAGGTTATACTACTAAAATTATAAAATGATTTAAGAATGTTTCTCTTTTTTCCCATTCTTTATAAGAATTTGACTAAGAAGGGAGCATCTGTTTCCTGAGTGTTTTGAATAATTTTTAAAACTGTTATTTGTGGCAAATTTTGGATGTATGAATACGTTTATCTTATGGCTATGAGGCAATTCCTATTTTCAATCTCATTTTAGTAATTTTAGGCAATGATACATTAAAAAAAACTTGTTGTAGGAGTGCTGACAATAGACTCCATCTTTGGCCCTTCATCTTGTTCATATCCATGAAATGACCTCCTTTGGGGCTACCAGAACCAGGACCATTGGAGGTTAATGTATGCCTGGACAGAATGCAGGAAGAATTATTCTGATCTTCCCTAAAGTTATTAGGCAAGTAGTAGAGGTAACATGGTTTCTTCCCCTACTGTCCCCTCAGGTCCCCTTCACAACGTCTGTTAAATGTTAAACATTTTGACCTCACTGCAATGACCTTTGCACCTTCCCTCACTTTATAAAAATCTATGGACTAAGTTCCAGACTTTAGGGAGAATAGCTGTGTACCATTTGGACCATTTGTCCATCTGAACCCCCCTGTCTGTATGTTACTCTAAATAAAACTCTGTGTAAATGGTATGGAGTGGCTTGCTTAGTTTTTCAATCTCAAATGACTTCTGAGTCTGGAGGATACTTTATCAGTCCTCTTCTACCTTCTGATACCTATATCTGTTAATTGTCTTTAAATACATTGGCATAAGTGTGTTCAAATACTATTTTACTGCCATTGATAACTCTATACCATTGCACTAACTCAATCAAGTCTTGTCCCCATTGCAACACTTTTACTTGATAAGTTTTACAAAATAAAGAAAAATTTTGCTTTAGTTCAAAGAATAGGCTTTAGGTTAAGTCTGTTATGATTTGTTTTCTGTTTCATTAATTGCTACTTTTATATTTATTAACTGTTTCTCCAAATTCTTCCACTTTATTTTTCTATTTCATTTTTTTTCTAGTTTGAGTACATAGTTATTGAGCACATTGCTCACTAATGTTTTAATTACTTATATAAGCAATTAAAATTATAAACTATCTTTAATTAAATTCAAGTTTTGTTATTAATTTTAAAAATACATTATTATTATTATTTTGAGGTTTAATACAATTCCTTCTTTGATCCTGTAATAATTCAAAAGTGTCAACATTTTTCAACAAAAACTTTCCCACAGTCCTCTAATTCTACTTTCATTATTGAATGTCTTCTAAAATATGCTACCCACTTGAAAACTTGAATTTACAAGGTCCACTTTTAAAAATGTCCATATTATTGCACTGAGTGTTATATATGGGTGATGAATCACTGAATTCTAATCCTGAACACAATATTGCACTGTATGCAACTATATGCCAAGTAACTAAAATTTAAATAAAAATATGAAAAGAAAAGATTAATATTATTGCATCTTATGAGTTTTGTGTGGTTAAAATGCTCTATTTATATTTACTATATCAAAATTTTTTCAGTATTTTATATCTATAATAGTCTTTACATTTTATGATCTCTCAGTTGCTACTTGTTAAAATCTCCCATTTTATTGTTGGACTTATCAATATAGTTATGTCTCCTAATAATTGTCAATATTGATGATATAATTGGAATTATTTTATTATATTGTATGTTGTATGGCATAGGACATCACAATACGTATATTGTAGCTAATTTACAGCTATATCATTATGGTGTAAGCCTTATTACTTACAGTAATTCTTTTTGTCCTTACATCTATTTGTCAAAAATTAATATATACAGCATCATTTTTTTCAATTGTTATTTGTTTAGTATCTTTTTTTTGCTTCTTTGAGAAGCTTTTTTTAAAAAAAAATTCTATGTTTATTTATTTTTAAGAGGGAGAGAGACAGAGTGTGAGTGGGGAATGGGGAGGGAGAGGGAGAGACACAGAATCTGAAGCAGAGCTGCAACTCATGAACCTGGAGAGCATGACCTGAGCAGAAGTCGGACGCTCAACAGACTGAGCCACCCAGGTGCCCAATCTTATTTGAAGCTTTTATTTCCTATGTTTTAAGGCACCCTTTATAAATAGCATATAGCTATTATGTATTTAAATCTAATATGACAATCTGCCTTTTAAAATAGGGTATTTTTTCTGGTACAGTTAAGTAGACTGATGCTTTGTATACATTGCTATAACTTTATTTTATTCTTTCCATTTCTCCTGCTTTTTCTAGGTTACCTCCAATTTTCTTCTTTCTTGATGTCTTTTATATTTTTTTCATTTTTTCCATTTTATTCCTTCTATTCATTTGAAAATACATATACTCTTTCCATCACTTAATGTGTCTTAGAAATATTAAGTGTGTTTAGTATTTCAGAAATTATGATCATTGATTAATACAGTTACTTCCTTCATAACACATGTTCACCAATATCTTTGCTCACTCTTTATGAATCAGAACTTTTCTTCCTGTTTTGGTAAGTACATTCTTCATAAATTTAACAGTGAAGTTCTCCTGATTCTCTGAGATTTTGGGTTTCTTTAAATTACTTTCATAATAATTACATTTTTAATAATGTGAAATCAATAATCAGTGTGATTGCTGTTTCTTTGCAAAAGGTATTTTCTTTCTCACTGTTCTTCAGAACTTTACAATTCTTCTCTGTCATGCTGGTGGTTAACAGTGGATTTCATTATTTTTATGCAACTTGCAACTTATTCTGAATCTGTAGTTACTTCTCTTGTGTCACTTATCTTTTATAATATCGCCGACCCTCCTTTCTGTATTTTTTCTCCTTATGCCTGATATCCCTTAGCCTCTCTTTCATGTATTCTACTTCTCTGTGTCTTCACACTTCAGGTAAATTCTTTAGGTTTTTATTTCATTTTAAGCAATGTCTCTGTAGTTATTTTGTATCACCTATTTAAACTATTCATTGTAATACTCATTCATTCTTAAACATTTTGCTGCCATTTTAATATTTTTAATTACTCTTGCTTTTCACACCTCCCTTTATTCTATAGGTGTGTTAGTCTATTTATATTGTAATTTTACCCAAGAATTCCGACACCTGGGATTATTTCCAGTCTCCATCTAATTTCTGCCCATCACCTTTGACCTCCTCTCCTGAAGCATGCTTTACATTCTCATGCCTTTTGTGGTTTTCTTTTCATTGTTAAGCATAATCAAAGGGGTTTATCTGTCAGAAATGTTTGAGACCTGTACTATAGTTGCTTTGCTTCAGAGAGAATTTTTTTAAATTTCTTCTCCTAGCTTGAAACACTAAAACACAAATTTCTAAATTGAGTGTTTGGGGATCACTCAATTAAAAGCCAAGGTTAAGAACGGGTACTATTTCTTGTTATCTCTATGCAAAATTTATTGTTTTCTTAATTTATTTTAAAGGTAAAATAATGATGTAGTTTGGAAGTAGATCTTTTGTACCAAGTTTGACAGAGCCTGGCTACTGTGCAGAATACTACTTTATTCAAGGCCACCAGACTGAAAAATCAAGTTCATTAAAAATAAGCAATAACTTGGGGCGCCCGGGTGGCTTAGTCGGTTAAGCGTCCGACTTTCGCTTGGATCATGATCTCGCGGTTCGTGGGTTCGAGCCCCGCGTCAGGCTCTGTGCTGACTGCCAGCTCAGAGCCTGGAGCCTGCTTCAGTCTGTGACTCCCTCTCTCTCTGACCCTCCCCTGCTCACGCTGTCTCTCTCTCTCTCCTAGAAATAAATAAAAAAAACATTAAAAAAAAAATAAGCAATAACTCGACTCCATGTCTAGCTGCAGTCACTGGTCACTTTTCTAGATATTTGCTCTCACTTTCTTATGCGAATTACCAGACTATATATAAATGTGTATGTATATATACATATACATACATATGTATATAAATAATATACATTATCGATTATACACACATCTTGCCAGTTGAGACAAATACTACTAACATCTAATTTGGTATTTTTACTTATTTTAAAACAAACGGTTTCTTAGTCTGCCATACTGTTGGAAAAACTACTTTCCATATGATTCTGAAATTGAATTTCTTTTCATATATAATATATGCCAAATGCCGAAATCATTTACTAAAGGAGATTGTATTGAAATATTGCATATTTTTCAAAACCTGTGTTGACATTTTATATCATTATTTCAAAAATAACCCAAGGGAAACAATCGCTCATGGAAGAGAAAATACTTAGATTGTTGAAGGTGAGAAATATAATATTATTAATTTAAATAGCATGAATTCATAACAACAAATTATTATCATTTAATATACTTTATGATCTATATATAGCGTGTGGGGAAATAGCTATTTAAATATTAAAGACAGTGTACTTACAGAGTATCAAAAAATAAGTGCGCACGCGCACGCGCGCGCGCACACACACACACACACACACACCCCTCATATTCCAAAACCTCAAATTAATTTAACTAACCCAAGATTATATAGAAGTTTCACCACTGGAAAATTTGCTCCAGCTTTATTTACTCACATGGTGTAAATTTTCACCCAGGGCCACAGCCACTGGCCTATCTAAATTACTTTATATACTACCTATAGCAGTTTAGAATTGAAGTTTTCCATACCATCAGAGCTAATAAAACCTCAACATCAAGTCCTTTCACTCTGATGACAAGTACCCCAAAGTGGTTTTCTTCCCTGACTCTGACAGCTTCAAAAGAAATAAACGGACTCTGTGAAATTCACTGTTATTTTTTTCCAAGAAATTACATTTCTTTTAAAAATGGTTCTTTCTAAATCCGTCACAAATGAAATAGGGAAAGAAAACGGTATGCCTTCATTGCTGCTGTGTATACATTACATGCTATTACTTTATTCCTTCTGTATTTCATTATTATACAACTGGAGCCTAGAGCTTCAGTGAAATGGGCAGACAAGTCGCCAAGTGAAAATAAATTAACTTCAAATGAAAACTTCTCAAGAGTAAACTATTCAAAGCCTCTAATGTGGTTTTGCACTTAGTTGAATATATAAAATCAGAATTTATCAGTTCAACTGAACTTCATAACCAGCAACATCTGGGGGCTGTTCTCTAGTCTTATGCTCATCAGTTTTATAACACATTTGCCTTCTGACATGATCAAAAACATGACACAGGCCCTGGCACATATACCAAAAGTGAGCTGACAGAGTAGTGTGACATCTGTTTATTCCATCCCTACTCCCCAGACTGTAACTGAATTAACCTGGATCACTGGATCAGAAGATGTTCATCCTGAATCTTATATTAATCATTCCCTTGCTGCACCAGGGTTTGGGTCTTTGTAGATAGAACTGAGGGACTAGACAGTGAATCAAACAGCCATTTATTTCCTTATATTCAGCTCCCTGTTTGTATGTTGTTGTTTAGACCATCTGCACCTCTCAGCACTCCAATCTGAATACAGGTGGTGAAAACACCCGGGTCCTTCACTGATTGTATCTGAAACGAATTGAGGTATTTGATGGGAAGCATAAGCTGTTTCTGCTCTGACCTACATATGTTACTAAGAAGTACCCCTAACCACGCTCAATTCAAGTATTTCTTTACTTAAAAACTATAATTCGCATGTTCTGTTCCAGAGCTCATCTAACTCTGGAAGGAGATGCCAACTGAGGTCAATTTGAAGTTTTCCTTCAAAGATTCTATTAGCCCCACCAAGTTAAAAGGAGGAGGGGATAGAGCAGTAACGACATAAGTGGTAGTAAAGAAAAGCACAATTTTGATGCACATGGAAATAGAGATAATGGATAAGAATTTAAAAGGAAAAGGGGAGAGGTAGGTTGCATGTACGCCTATATAATAAAATGTTTAATACTGAGAACAATTCTGAGCAACAGTGCCAGGGTGGAGGCAACAGCCAGGTATTCTCCACCTTTTCCATTTCCCAACATCTTAATCCACTGTCCACAGACTAGCCGGAGCATTATTTAAAAAGTATTTTAAATAGTATCTTTTCACTCCTTTGCTTGGGACCTTTCATTTGTTCTCCAATACTTAGTAAAATTCCCTGAGTCCTAACCAGGGCCTGCGTGTCCCTGCCCAACACCCCAGGATCATCTTACACCAGATCTCCAGGCCTCTCTGTGTCCCTCAAACATGTCAAGCCCTCTTCCTCCCACACTCTACACAAGCTCCTGCCACCGTCAAGAAAGTTCTTCTCATGGTTCTGCACAGCTGTCTCCTCTTACTCCTGACTTTGAAAAGGCCTTCTGACCATCCCATCCAAGTAGGTCATCTTCTTTCCCAGTGTATGTCTCTTATAACACATAACATAATCTGCAAGAGATACTCTCTCCTTTGTCCTACCAGGTTTAAGTCTGTCCCATGAGAATATGAGTCCCATGAGGTTTCCTGAGTGCCTGATGTATAACATGTTAGTCTTAGTTAAGGATAGAGAGGTGAATAAGATACACAATAGTTGTATCTCACAATGTGCATTTGCAGGGTTGCAAAGCTCTACTCCTAAGGTGCTTAAGAGAAAACAAAATGTTGAAATTATAATAAAAGCAACAGACAGACAATGTTGCCACAGGGTACCCAACATTTTCGTCTATTTGCTCTTCTTGTTTTAGTTATTGTCCCAAGTATTTAACTTTTGTTTTATTTCTTAAACTTTTCTTAGTATGAAAATAACCTATATCTCTTGCAACTCTTGACATTTGGTTTTATAAATAAACATTGTTCAGGTATAGTGAGAATTCTGATTTCTAATGATTAAAGCAAATAGTAGATACTAGGTCAGCCTTGAAATACTCTGAAATTCTATTTGAACTACATTATTTTGCACTGACATTTCCCAAATTGCTAATTTTACTTTTTAAGCTCCTAGACATATCATAACCTCTTTGTACTATTAGGTTAATGCAACAAAGCAAATGTGTTTTTTCTTCTCAATAAAGTCTTTATAAACATAATGCAATATTTATTAATATGCCTTTATGCTCAGCATGATGTCAAATCACTTGTGATTTATCCCAAGTACTTTAGATGTTCACTATAACAAAAACTAAAATTCCTATAAGAAATATACGCCTTCAAAAAAATAATTCTTTTCAATCTGGTAGCAAATTTTGACCCAGAAGTGATATCACACTGATTAGCAATTAAATATGGACGAGTCTTTGTTTTCAGTGTGTCTTTCTTTCTGTTTCTCATAGTATATTTACATATTTTGAGCACTTCTCAAAGATCTAGGAGCAAATATCACTCTATGTATTTCCTGCTATTATTTTAAGTTCCTTAAGAACAGAGAAAGTCTCAAGAGAGAAGAAAAGCTTATGCCTATTACATATGCCAATAAAATATTAACATCAGTATCTATGTACTTTATAGAGACTGCATGGAAATGGATACATGGATCAATAGACATTGATTTTCAACTTTGATATTAGTTGCAACTTGGGAGTCATATCAAATTTTTATATTTCAAAATACTCTTCACTGCATTGCTGTTCCTCTTTCTAGCTTCATCTAGCAACTATTAATCTTCTTCTCTTATACCTTAAGACCCTTAGAGAAAAAAATAATTCTAAATAGATCAGAACATCCCCACAAGAAGCTCTTATTGGGCACATGAATGTCTGAATGCACACCCAAGAGTCTTCCTTAATGCAAATTCTTACCAATTATATATAATCAGCATCTGTTTCAATGGTGCTTTCTCATATAAACTTTAGAATCTAAATATCAACACACTAAGTGTCTGGAGAGTTGGTTATAAAGGAGAGATTTGATGTTCTTTAAATATTCTGTTCAAATAAACACTTAGCGGAGTTCAGCTGGTTACTGAAATTTAACAGTCTGGATGAGAGAGCTCATTCCAGCCATCTTCTCAGGAAGCATTTATCCAGGAATTGGTTTTGATTCGTAAAAACTGTCTTGCCACTAATATTTTCTAACTCTCCTTGTACTTCTAAATAAAAGAGAACTTTGACCGGCTGTAGGAAAAAGGAAAAGAAAACTCTCGAACGGGACAGATAGCCAGGTACTTAATTGATATCATTTATCAATTAATTTCAGCAAAAGATAAATTATTTGGCACAGATGATATTACAATATTCTCTAAATATCATTGTATAATACAAGGCTACATTCTCATTGAAGGTTAAAATTGATTATAAGCTAGATCTTAGTGGAGAGATGGATAAAAGATAGTTAGAAACCCGTATGATGACTCATTTTCCTTCTCACACCCAAAAGAAAACTTAAATGTAAATCTTATCTGTCTAACAAAGATTAGAAATGTATTTTCTGATTTATATTGAATCAATAGATATTATTTAAGAGCAGCTCAAGGTCACAAGTTTTTGACCAAGACAAAGGATTAAAGAATAATAAGTTTTTTTTCTCTTAAAATACCATTAGAAATCACCTTATCCAATACTCTCATTTTACTGTGAAGGATACAGAAACTCATATCAAGTGTGCCAGTATAGATCCACTAAAAAAATCCTAAAATTAATCTCATTCAAGAATTTTAGATTTTGAGGCTCTGACATAGATCTCTTATCCTTCGTATTTTTATCAATGAATCCTAAGTACACTGACTTAATTTTTTGTTGAATATTTTTTTCTAATTCTAATACAATATTTATCTGAATGTTTTCTCTAAAAAGTTAAAAAGTTAAATTAACAATGTGGTACAATTACAAGTCATAAATGTACATACAATAAATAAAATTATACATCTTGAAATGATGCTTTATTTTGTGTTTTGACACACATACTCTCCATAATTAAAAACATACTGATTTTTACACATCACTGATTGCCAATATCACTTCCTATAGATAACGCATAGACTCCAAAAAGCAGTTTCACTTTATCAGTGAGTTCTATAATAATTCAGTTTAGATTATGATGAAATATTATATAATTTCTAGAAAGATTATGTTCTAAGTTGGAGTTAGAAAATAAAGTTGATTCATTTAACAGGTCCATATAAGGAAGAGAAAATTGTACCAACTTTACAATTTGGTGATTATAAAAACAATGTATCATTGAAATCTATTCTGAAGAACAGATTTTCTAACCTCTTAACTTGTCAAAAATAGTCAATTAAAAAAATTTCTATCTGTAGGAAGAAATTCATAGACCACCTGAGGGAACAATAAGATTATATCTATGGATTTGAACTACAATAAACCCTCAAACCATAAGGGATTCTCTTCTGTGCCTTTTTCTGAGAAAGCAGGAAGAACATTAAAGATTGAGAGCAAGAAGACCAGAATATTGAAAAGGAAGAAAGAAGAGAGTTATTACAGAGGATTTCCAAAAGTTCCTTTTATAATTACATCACTTTAGAGTAAAGAAACTAAGAATTAGTTGATCTAATGCAAGAAGTAGAACTGCATCTGACTTGGAAATCTTAGAAGTAAATAAGGTCATAAAGTCAGCCTCCATTTCTATATAGCAGAGTAAGTGATACAAACAAACCTATCATGAAAAAAAATGCTTTATGACCAAGGTAAAATAAAGATTATTAGGCTAATGACAAAAATGGAAAAATACAAAATATCATGACTATACAGCTTCCCATTCAAGTTTCTGACAACAAACTCTGTTCTGCAAATATTATACCTCTTTTGCTCATTTTTTCTCTTTACAGTTGTATAAGTTATTTAAAAAGTTCTGCAATATTGCTGTATATGTGTTAAAATTGCTATAGCATAAGCCAAAAAATAAAATGACACTAAAGGGTTCAAATATTCCCTGAAAAGCTTTAAGCACGAGAGTTAATCACTATAAAAGATTAGAAAATAGGCTTTATATATTGGGTAATACAGAAGTTGAAATCCACACTAATTTATTTTTTCTAAATGTATTCAATAGATGGCACTCTTCCCATTTTCTCCTTTTTCTTCTCTGCTTAAGTGTCACCTTCCTTCTAAATATTTACTGAATATTGTCCATGTAAATGTGAAAGAATTTTCACGACTTTCTTAAGAACTTACAAAACCACACACATCTCTGGATTTTTGCTTAGAATGGTCTCCAATGGAAAAAAAAAAATTATGCTGGCTTGAAGCAGAAATGGCAATGAATTCTTTCTAGAGTGTGAAGAGCCATAAAAGCAGCTGGGGAGGTTATTAAATTGGGTTCTTTTCTCAAAGGTACAAAAACCTGCCAAGCTACAAGCAAAGTAGCCTGGCCAACTGAAGGATCAATGGTGTAAAAAGCTTCTCCTCAAAGCTGTCATGGAGACTCTAGCTGTGGGGACTGTACACTTGGCATTCACCCAAAAAATGAAAATATAAAGGCTGCTTGGCTTTAAAGTGCTCCCCTACTGTTAAAGATACGAAAAGGATTTTCCCCCATGTCTGCCATCTTCTAGAAAATTAAAACTCACTAAACATCAAGGGGGTGAATGTATCATATTTCAAGGGAAGAATTTTTGGAGAGAATTGGCTTTATTGCAAGGTTAATGGTTTTATAGCATCACATATGCTAAAATTTTCAGACAGAATGATCAAATAGTACTTGTGAGGAAACAAAATGCAGCACCTGTTTGGCCAAGAGTTCTACAATGAATTCTCTCCACGAGGAGCCATGCTTCATTCATGATACAGCTATACTGCTATGCTTGCCAGTTCCACTTAACGACGCATGTCAGTTCTAGCCAAATCCACACTGGTTTATTGCTGCGTGTGTGTGTGTGTGTGTGTGTGTGTGTGTGCGCGCGCGCGCATATGTGGGTGTGTTTGTGTGTGTGTGAATTAATAATAATAATGAACTCATTATTAATTCTCTTATTATACTGAGGTGAATATAGATCCCATTTATCTTGAAGTGACTGTAGTTTATTAGGACTCCTGATATTGACTCCATTTTTCCTTAATTTTTAATTTTCTGTTCTCATCAATTACTGACAATTTTTTTGATTCTGCACACTATTTTTCCAAATCCATTATATTCTATAAGATTATGTTCTTATAAATATAAATATCTTATAAGGCACAGATGCTTTGGTTTAGTGCATTAGCACTATGCCTATTAGACTGGCTTTCTCTCTAGTCTGAAATCTTTTCTCTAAGCCAGTCAGACTGATACTTTTCCTTTTACCTGTATAGATATTTTACAGCTCTTAAATACCCATAGTGCTTTGTCTCTGAAGATTAAAGTACACAGGCAAACTATCTTCCTTGTATTTTCCTAAATAACTTTTTAAATAGTCATTCATTCAACAGCTGCAATACCTCCCAAGTGATAATGTGAGAATCCAGCATGGATGAATCAGCATGGAAACTGTTCTCAATGCAACAGTCTTATTTCCATCCCCTCTCCATATTCTTCCTCTCTTTGACTATCAGCAATTTTTAAGATTTACCTTAAGTGTTCTTCCTTTTCCCATGCTCTTCCTGAGGACACAATGTTATCTGTTCAGAGTTGATAATGAGATATGTTTATCAAACACACTATGTGACTAGCAGTGTGCTTTTCATGAGATTTTTTAATCTGTTTTCATAACAGACATGTAAGTTAGATGAAAGCAGTCCTATCATATAGAGAAAGCAACAGTAATTTAGACAAGTAAAGTGACTTGTCTGAGACCATTTAGGGAATAAAAAGTAAACCCAAGACACATAGATATGACTGTGCGGCCCTAAACTTCTTTATTGGAAGTTCAGTTTCTTTATTGGAAGTCTAGCTAGAACTTTACTATATGTTCCCATATTCATCTTCTTACTAGTAAATATGGCATTCACATTTGTCTATTTATTGCATTATTATTATTTTTAAATTTGCATCCCATTTAGATTTATAGATTCTTAGTAGGTAGGAGTTGTGTCTAATAATTACTTATCTGTGTTGCCTAACCTAGCTTATGTCTTGATAAATGATAAGTTTTCCATGAAATATTTATGTTTTCATTGAACAGAATTTTCTTTTAAAGAGAAAAAAATAAAAATTCTATGTTTATTTTTGAAAGAGCAAGAGAGAGAGAAAGACAGGGTCTGAGCAGGGGAGGGGCAGAGAGAGAGGGAGACACAGAATCTGAAGCAGGCTGAGCTGTCATCACAGAGCCCAATGCAGGGCTCAAACCCACGGACTACGAGATCATGACCTGAGCCAAAGTCAGACACTTAACCGACTGAGCCATCCAGGTGCCCCAGAAAATATAAAAACTCCAAATGTATACAGGATGTAGTCCAGTCATTCTCTTCTTTCATCTCAATAAGTCAGTAGTGAAGTCTGCATGACATTGGGCCTTATAAAAAGAAAAAAACATATTCTAATGAATTAATGAGACTGAAAATGGACCATGCCAATTTTCATGAATTTATCTAAATACTATTATATTTAGAAAATTATTAGAATATTTAGATAAATAATCAAAGTCACTATGAATTTACATATTTTACCAGTATACACAACAAATAATAATCAAAGTGGAAATGGTACTCCTCTAATATATAAGAATAATAGCTGCATTTGCTTAATGGAACAATTTTATTATTACAGAAAAGAAAGTTACTGATTGCTTATTTAAAAAATCAATAAATTGATTAGCCCTTGGCAATACCATCAGTGCAACAATCAATAGTTAATACAATATACCCCCAGATCACTACTTATTATATATGTTTGATTATGAGTGAAATTTATGAATCATGGAAGTCAACTAGCCACCCTAAAACTTCTTTTGTTCACTTGGAATAATGGGGTTAGATTGAATTGTTACTAATCCTTTCAGTTCTAAATATCTGATTCCCTGAGTAAGGGCAAAGAAAAAAAGTTCATTTATTTATGGCTGCATTATCAGGTTATCAAATTTGGAAAAATCTATTTGATTAGCTATACAGTATTGTTAATTACATGGTGATATGACTAAGACTGAGGTCAAAGTCAAATTAAGATACCCCTCCCCATACTACAGTGAAATAAAAGGCTCCTGTAAGAATCATTTATTTAACTTTATAAATAAACCAACTTTCTTTATGAACATAAAGTTGTGGAATGATTAAAAACGTTATCAATTCACATTTTAGTTGCTAATCTGTAGCCATCATGTCCATAAACTGTGGATTTTCAAAGGTATTATGAATTTCAATTTCTTCCTTCACTTTCATTAAAAAGGATGATAACTCTAGTTTTCCCAGATAGGAAATTCCACTGCTTTCCCTGTGACTGACATAAAAATATTTGTGTTCTTCATTGCACTTCAATTTCCCAATTCTTGAATCTAAGCACTGGTCTTAAGAGAAAGAGGGTGTCTTATCTCCAGCTTAGCCACAAATTCATTTTTCACTTCAGAAATTAAGTTATATTGTAATGTGCAGGTTTTACGTATTCAACATTGCTTTTAATTCACACCTACACAGAAGACTTCTTCTGTGAATTCCAAAGCAATATCCTTATGATATCATACTGGATAAAAATCTGAACTGGTGCTTCCTCAACATCTCATGCAAGCTCTATATACCATAAATTCATGGTATTCATAAATTCATGTATGGGGAATTACACATTCTAGGCAAGGAAATATCAAGCAGGTGCTGTTGGTGGCACCAAATTATACCAAATTATAGCTGGATCCAGTAACTGTCAGTACCCCAAGTAATGAGGCAGAGCTCATAAATTTTATAATCAATGGCTGGTGCCAGAGACATGACACAGAGAAACCTGAGATATTTCACATTCAACGGTGCCTTGTACTAGAGACTGAGGAGTGACTAGGCAGGCACTGAAAAAGACCACAAAAGTAGTTATTTCTTTTTTAAAAAATGTTTATTTGTTTTGAGAGAGAAAGAAAGAGCTTGAGTGGGGGAGGGACAGAGAGAGAGAGAGAGAGAGAGGGAGAGAGAGAATCCCAAGCAGCCTCCATGCTAATGCGAGGCTGTCTCATGAACCATGAAATCATGACCTGAGCTGAAATCAAAAGTCAGAGGTTTAATCAACTGAACCACCCAGGCACCTCGAAAGTGGCAAACTTCTAAAGCATGGACCTTCACTAGTTATTGAAAGGAAGTGTGCAGGCCTTCAAAATTTTAAACAAATAAGCAAAACTACAAACAACTTTACTTAACATCGCTGATGCACTCTGAAGTTTCTATATAAAAAAGTGACCTTTCTTCTGGAAATAATAACTAGGTTTGAAGACACATAGCACATGGTAGAACAGTGAGAAAAATACAAGTATCTAGAATGAAATCTGTCCATTATCCATGGAAATGCATCTATTTTAAAGATTCAGAGACATATTGTTGCATAATAATTACTGAGCCTTTGTGTTACTAGAGAAGGATTAAGTATTTTCCTATGTTTACTTATCGGGAAACAACTAAAAGGCAACACAAAAATTGGGACCATTCCTTCTGGTCACTGGACCGAAACTGAATTCCATTTGTTTCACTCATTTTCATTTGAATATACATCCATTCTTTATTTGACCAAATTTTCCTGGAATACTTTTTGATCAGAAGTCCCAACATTGAGGCACCTGAGAGCTGAGCCTACAATTCTAATTTATTTACCTGGTGATGGCTGACAAACCCAAGAATGAGACTAAGTAAGAGACCAAGATTTTTTGATTTTCTAGAAAACTCTGAGTTTTACAATAGGGAATTAGATATATAAGGAAATTAGTACTGTGTAAACACATACACACACATAAATCAAATCTGTAACTGCACACCCTCTGTGGTCAAAGGTAGAATATTTTCCAGAAACCAATAGTTTTATGGAATCAATAGGTCCTTCTTAAGACCTTTTCATTTATTAAGTAAATTGTTTAAATAATAAGAAGCTGTGTCATATAGAATTACTAAATTGGAATAGGTAAACAAGAAATTTCTGAGACTGAACTCTAAAATGTCATCAAAAATAGGAATAGGGATTCTTACAAAAATTCAATGTAATTTTATTATACTCATCTTTGTAGGTTTACTTATTTTTAGAGAAAGGGAGAGCGCACATAAACGGGGGAGGAGTAGAGAGGGAGAGAGAGAATCCCATACAGGCTCCAGCTGTCAGTGCAAAGCCCGAGATGGGGGCTTGATCTCATGATCTATGAGATCATGACCTGAGCCAAAATCAAGAGTCAGATGCTTAACCGACTGAGCCACCCAGGCGTCCCTATTCTCATTTTTTAACAGTGATTTGCTTTCCCTAAAGCCAGACTCTCATTCCAGAAATTAACTTAAATTTTAATAATTTAGCAACTGCTTTTTGAGGTTAGGTTTCCCAGTGTCCACTTCTCAGTGTCCTTTGAGGTATACTGGAGAAGGGGAAATTCTTCCACCCAACAATATCTGAAGTGGAGCTTTCAGTCCATACCTAAAAGAGTGAGTCTAGAAGTTGTTGACTGTTGGACAGTTTTATCAGGTACTTACACTGTGAGGTTTGATTGTATGATTTGTGTGTGTCAACTGGAAGGTTTCACCTGACATTGTTAGATGTGCAGTGTTAGCCCTGAGGTGATATCTACTCTATGATATTGCCATGATGGCTTCTATTATTTTTCTCAGTGGTGTTATCAAATAAAAGCTCAATATTTTATTTTCTATTCATCATTGAAATGTGCTTTCTTCTCAAGAATAAACATGAAAAAACATAAGAAGCTGTTTCTGCAGATGAATCAATTATGCCCTGTTTTGATATATTTTGGTTTTACACCACTATGATATGTTTTAAAACATTTTCTGTCATTTTTATATAATTGTTCTGGGTTTCTAACAAGTTCAGGTCATAATACGCCTTTTATGGGAGAGATGGTATTTGTTAACTCATAATCACAAATTAATATTTCACAAAGTGACTTATTAGTATACCTAAGAATACTTTCTTGAGACTATTTGATTTGTATTAAAACACTAATTTTTTTTTTTCTTTTGGCATTAAAGGAAATTATCCGCATCTTACTAAAATATTCTTAGCCTCACAAAAGTCAGGTTCATACAAATTTTGAATTTTTTAAATTACAACAACCTGAGAAGAAAAACAGACCAACTGCTAAAGCAAGAGAAAAAAAAGAAAACAAACCAAAGAAACCGCCTTAAAATTTAGCATCTGGGCCACCTCCAATTAAGTCAGTGAACCAACGCTTTCTACATGAACAGATGTTCCACACCTTTTCCAAGCACTGAACAGGTTTTTGTACCACTTGGTCTATTTATATTGTATTTGGCTTGTCTTTAAACTTCTATTAAGTGACAGATTTTGAACAAAAAGGGACATCTGATTATGCCAACACCATAAGCCATATTAGTATACACATCACTTTGTTCATCAAAAAGCAAGTCTCTTACTAATCTAAGGAACTGGTATTTGAACCCAGAGACAAGTATATTTTGTCTGATTTTTCTATGCAATAATGCCAGATTATCCACAATTAGAATAATTGTGCAGATTAGCCATGACAAAACCTACTTTTATATTAGGATTATCCCCTCATTTATTCTTGCCTTTGTTGTCAACATGAAGGCCACATTTGGCATGAACATTATCATTATTTATTCCTAATTGGTAGAGAAAAAAAAATCCTTACTTTTCCTGTACCAAAATTAAAAAGTAGCAAAACTGTTGGTCACAAAATTGATCTCTACACTGGACCAGGAAATTTTAAGCCAGTATACCCACACATCTATGGAGGTACACTTATTCAGGATTCTCCTTACGTTTCTCTACAAAATACTGAAACACAAGATAAATTGTCATCAAAATAAAAGAATCTGTGTGTTCCATCGTATAATCTTGTTACTGTTGTTTTATTATTTCATTTGAAATAACGTTGAAGATGACTTATTTGTCATAAACAGTCTGTAGTGGAATAGCTTTTCGATTTTTTCTGTCGTTTCTCCTATCATTATGAACATATGACCCGTCTGTATGGCTACACAGGGCCAACTCTAGACACTTGTTCAGATGTTTTAATTAAAGAAAATAACACTGGGGGAAAAAAAAAACACCTCTCGCTTTCAACCTTTCAACGTATCCATTCTTTTGTTCTTTGGCCTTACCAGGATTTTGACACTCAAAGTCAGAGTTAAAAATGGAACCTAGAACCTGTCCTCTAGCACTTTCCACATCACTCCTCACAACTTAGTCTCTCTATGACTAGCATCTTGCAACCTGAAGAAAGACATGGAGTTTCTGTTCCTTGCAAGAAAGAACATGACAGACATTTTTCTTGAGTATTTGAAGAAACTGCTGGGTTTCAGAGGGTTCACCAGGATTTAGAAGCATTGAGATATAATGAACATTCTTAGGGAATAAATATTAGATGGGGAAAATAAGAGGGAAGTAAGTCAAATTTCAAGGTCACAGTTTTGCCTGAATGTCACTGGGCAGATTGGATGAATAAGTGGATACTAAGAATAGGCAAACAGAATATATATATTTACATAAACTGGTGCCATAGTCTCTTCTGTCTAAGAGCTCCTAAATGACGAATATTGTTACTGAAACTCTAAACAGGGTCTCTTTACCCATAGCCCCTCCTTGGTTTTACGAAAGAAAGAGAGAGAGAGAGAGAGAGAGAGAGAAAGAAAGAAAGAAAGAAAGAAAGAAAGAAAGAAAGAAAGAAAGAAAGAAAGAAAGAAAGAAAGAAAGAAAGAAAGAAAGAAAGAAAGAAGAAAGAGAGAGAGAGATGGAGGGAGGGGGGAGGGAAAGAAGGAAAGAAAATGTATCATTAGGCATAACTTTTCTGCAAAGGTGTATTCACCATTCTAATCAATTTTAGGATTACTTTCTCAGTGTCCTCTAGTTACATCATATAGTTTTAAGCATTTCAATGATAAATCACAGACTCTAGCAATACTGTAATCTCATTTCACCCACCCTGTCTCCCCAATAGGTATTCAAGAAACTGAATTTATGTCATATCTTGATATGAAATATTCTGCTGTGTTTGTCCCAATTGGTCTCCACCTCCAGCTGTATACAGAAACAGACTGAAGAGATGGTCAAAGTACAGATTCTTGGGAAAACTTGACAGTGAAGGCTTAGCAACTTTTAATCTGGACTATAGTCCACGAATGTGAACTTTTAAAAGCTCTCTGGTGATTATGAAATTTGAAAAACCCTACTTTAAAGAGATTAAAATACCTTAAGTTTTAAATAATCTTTGAAATGTTTCAAAACTGCATGACTAAAAGAATATAACTGCATCTTTCAAATAATAATTGGCTATTTAATCTTGAATAACTATTAGCAAAAACTGACTCTAAAATCATGAATTTTGTGTCAAGGAACATGATGGAGAGACAAAATAGTAAATCTGATATTCACAGGTCATGTGGCACCCATACACAGACCCAGAACCAATAGTTATGACTAGAGACAAAGTTTCTATAAGATAACCAAGATGATGTTTGCATTTCATCTCTGATTATACTCATTTGTAAACTATTCTGGGTGAATAAATAAGTTGATATACAGTATAAATTGTATAATTTTATAGAATCTTGGGTACAATAAAAGTTTCAATTAACCCCTAATAAAATCACTATCTAGCACAGTACCTAACATAGTACATACACTCTATTAATACTTGTTGAATGAGTTAATAATAATGAATTTGATTTGAACTGGCTCATACTTATAGGCATTACCAATTTCAATCTTTACTTGTTGAAGCAGCAGAAACAATAGTAATGCAAATGTTTCACTAAAATGTTTATTATGGTGATCAGAAACTAAAATTTGTAGCAGTATAAGTCCTTTCTATAAAGTTAAAATTATACTTATTGTAAAAAGGAATACTGTATTTTTGTTTATCCAAAACTGAAATTATTATATTAAAACATGTGATCTGGGTACCTGGGTAGGTCAGTCAGTTGAGCGTCCAACTCTTGATTTCAGCTCAGGTCATGATCTCATGTGTCATGATATTAAGACCTGCATCGGGCTCTGCACTCACAGTGCAGTGGTATTCTCTCTCTCCTCTCTATGATCTCTTTCTCTCTCATAATAAATAAATAAACATTAAAAAAATAAAAGAGGAAGAGGGACGCCTGCCTGCGTGGCTCAATTGGTTGAGCATTCTACTTGGGCTCAGGTCATGATCTCACAGTTCATGAGTTCGAGCCCCATGTCGGGCTCTGTGCTGACAGCTCAGAGCCTGGAGCCTGCTTCAGATTCTGTGTCTCCTTAACTCTCTGTTCCTCCCCCATTCATGGGCTGTCTGTCTCTCTCTCTCAAGAATAAACATTAAAATTTTTTTTAAAAAAATTTAAAAGGGGAATTTTTAAAATCAAATAAGTGAATATTTTTAACAACAGAATGGGATGAACATTTTAATAGATGGATGATCTAAGGTTTATTTTCCACTGTACGTATCACACAATTTTTCACCTTTATCACTCATAAACATTTCCTTAATGATTTAATACAACATATATCACATGAAGAATCTTGCTAAAATGCTATTCTAATTCTATGAAGGAGGCTAAGATTCTAAATTTCTAGCAAACTAACAGATGATGCCAGTGCTACTGGTCTGCAGACCACATTTTGAGTAGCAAGGATTATTTAATACACTCGGAAAAGGTATTGAACATGGACACTGGAAATCTGGATACAAAGTGCAGATCTCTCTAAACTGTATGATCTGACATGGTGTATTCACCTCCTCTGGACATCTATGCACTTAGCTACAAAACGAGGAGTTGGAGAATGTCACCATGGCCACTTACAGTTCTCAGCTTAGCTGTGTATAGCATTCTGTGCCATTCTCCAAACATCTTATTATTTACTTTTGTTTTATTTCTCTTCATTCATTTTTAAAGAAACATAAAGGAAACACACTTATGAAATTGTGCGAAGAACTCTGGAAGGACTTTCTCTCTATAAAGTCCTGAGCCCATTCCTTGAAGCACTCTGCAGAGATACCTGCTGTCTGGACAAGACACCTCAGTCACCAGCTGCTTCCAACCTGGCTTCAGATGGCTTTAGTCTCAGAGAGGTGCTCAGCAGGCCTACCGGCTTTCCGCTTCCCTGTGCAGCTGTTCACAGTTGATAATGAACAGAGTCAATAATCTGTGTGTGTGTGTGTGTGTGTGTGTGTGTGTGTGTGTTTATAACACCCAGCTTCCATCAAACCCAATTCACCTTTTGCTGGTGACTGTGGAAAAGAGGCATGTGCTGCATTATATGTTGCAATTCAAAATTGTGGTAACCTTGACGAAACAGTACTGACTAGAATACACAGAAAACAAATGCCACAGAAGACACTGCATTAGTGTTTATGTATAGTATTTATATTTTAGGAAAGCAAATGTGTTTTTCACCCATATGGACATGTTTTTCCTAAATAGTATTTTAAATCACCCCTACAAAGCATCTTTAACTGTTTTGAAGGATCATCCTCCATGAACACAACTCTGCTGTGTTCTCCTACAACAAATGTATTAAGGAAAAAGCCAGGCTTTATAAAATATTATGAACAAACATTTTATAAAAATAATTCTCATGAGATGCAACACGATATATGTTAACAAGTATAACAAAGAGGTTTCTGTCAGCTATCATCTTTCATTAAGTAATAATAAAGCTGATGATGTTTAGGAAAACAAGGATTAGGCTTTTCTAAAATGATGCTTTTTGCAAATAAATTTCACTAACAACGTACAATATGAATTGGATATTTTGATTTTTGTTTACTGTATATTTTTTTCAGTTTAATCCATAATGGGTATCCTTGTTCTTAATACTTATTCCTATAATGCACTGAACAGATGGCAGCTACAATATGTCCTACACAGTAGGAAAGGTAACAAGGAATGAATAAAGTATGAGTCTCCTCATCATCCTCCCCCTTTCCGGTATTTTATAATGTCCAATTGAGAAGCAAATTTGAGGAACCTCAAACAAAATATCAGAATACCTCTGACAATTTTTTAACATAACACAACGATGGATATAATGCTTTCTTTTAACACTAATATCTACAATTGAAATTTCAGTCAACAAAAGTTGGGAATTTTAAAATATTTTAAAAGCAACATTATAATACCAGTAAACAGGAAAGTGATTTTCATATGGTATGTCTATAATTTTGCCTATAAATTCTAAAGTGTCCGTAAATCCAGAGTAGGATTGTCAACAACATTATGCAATACCTTCCGGCATTAATGCAATCAAGGATGTTCAATAAAACTCTGCTGTGCTAGACCTAAATTAGAACTGAGCACTGGCAGGATGTCCAGACTAGTAAATGGCAAAGTGCTGGTGAATAACCACCTGCAGGCAGGACAGAGGAAATTCCTCGTGAATGCAATCTACTAACAATTCAGGCAAATGGCATTGCTGAGGGATCTTGGAATGAAATAAGTGCTGAGAGGCCACTCTGATGTCTACTTCTCAAGAGATTTTTCCACTAAAGACACATGCAAAAACATCACCAAAAAAATACTGACAAGCATTGAGGAAAAAGCATCCCTTAACCAAATCAAAGGCTGATATCGGACAAAGTTTTGCATCTCATTATGTATTTACTGAACTTCTCACTTTTTTTGAAAAGGATCTAATCCACATATAATATATGTCAAAGATATGCATAAAAGTATTTATAAGTAGAGAGAATGAAAACCAGGGAAGACTGTACTGCAAACTTTTCCAAAGAAGACAACCTAACACTTCAAATCAGTTAACATTTCAATTTTTCATATTTCATAAAGTGCTTTTATGTGCTTATTTCATTCAGGGCACATATCAATCCACATCTATGGAAGGTATAATTTACTTATAGATAAGAAAAAGCTAAAGTCACCTGACCACAACTTAAACTCAGATCATCTGCTTCCATCATATTATAAATACTGCCTCTGAACAGAATAGTGGTAAAGGAGAAATATCCCCTTGCAATTTAGTACAAAAAACAGGCAGAAGAAGATCAAATGCTCAAATGATACAGAAATGTCTTGTGTGAGAAACAGCATCTTACCCATAGACTTGGATTTAGGGTCTTCAAATGCATGTGTGTGAGTGGGGGAGGGGAGACTGGAGAGAGTCAGCAAAATCAGCAACGTATTGCCCCTGTCCAACAAAGCTAATGGACAAGGCTCAGCTGATTAAAAGATATAAGTTGAATACTAAATTCTGAAACTACAGTGAGCAACCACAGACAATTTACTGGAATAAAAATTATGTACAAAAGATTTCTCTTTGTATTTTTTTAATTGAAGTATAGTTGACCTACAAAGTTATATTAGTTTCAGGTGTATAGTGTAGTGATTCAACAATTCTAAAAACTACTCAATGTTGGGGCGCCTGGGTGGCTTAGTCGATTAAGCGTCCGACTTTCACTCAGGTCATGATCTCGCGGTTCGTGGGTTCGAGNATGGAAAACAGTATAAAAGTTGCTCAAAATTATAGAATAGAAATACTCTATGATCTAGTAATTCCACCCCAGGGTATTTACCCAAAGAAAATGAAAACACTAATTTAAAAAGATATATGCTCCATTAAGTTCCTCCTAATCCACCTATATGTGCAAACATATGGTATCTGTCCTTTTCTGCCTGACTTATTTCACTCAGCATAATACCTTAATGGAGGACCATGGGGGAGAAGAAGGGGAGAAATAGTTGGGGAGAGGGAGGGAGGCAAACCATGAGAGATTCTTGAATGCTGAGAACAAACTGAGGGCTGAAGGGGGTCGGGGAGAGGGGAAGGGGGGTGATGGGCATGGAGGAGAGCACTTGTTGGGATGAGCACTGGGTGTTGTATGGAGACCAACTTGACAATAAACTATTTAAGAAAAAAAAAGAAAATAAAAATAAAAATAAAAAGATATATGATTTTGTTATAATAAAGCATAAAGCATTTTCACTCTGGATTTTTGGCTAGTATTACTGTTGATGACTTCATTCAATGAGTGATATTAGAAAATATAGAGAAAGGCCTATGCATACAAAGCACAGAATGTAAGATAATATGAGTAACAGGTTACAGAGTAAAGGAACCTGTTTGAAATACTGCTGATATTTTGTTAAATGCATGTCAGTCCTTCTCTTTATACTATGGTCACAAGAGTAGCTACCGTCTGTCACTATACAGTGCTATTACAATACTAGTGACCTTTTTCTCTAGTAGCATCACTTTGTCATACAGAAAGAGTAAAGAGAGATGCCTTCATGGAAGAGATATAGAATATGATAGGGTTTTTAAAGGCTGATAGTTTTTAAATAGCTCTAAGGGTATAAGAATGGAAAAAGCCATTCCAATGAGATAGAAGATTTCAGTGTAGTCACAAGGGTTAAAATGTGAAAGATGCATTGCTGGAATAGTAAACAGAGTAGTTGAGTACAGAAAAGACAGTAAGTTGGGGGAATAAGTGGGGAAAAGGAAGACCAGGCAAGTTTGGCCCAACGAGAGAGGGTTTTAAAGACCGGCAAGAGAAACAAGATGCCACAGAAAAATGACTGTTCTCGACACTACAGCTTATTTGGTGCAGCTAGTGTATCCAGAAATATAAGATTTTATCTCCAGAGTTGAGACCAGTAAATGCAATGAGTGAGAGTTACTATGCTCCTTAAGAAAAATTTGTTATCACACATACAGAGGAAATCTCAATGCATACTATCTAACAATACAAGTATATAATAAAATGGCAAATCTGTGTCCCATGATAGTGAAGTTTTGGTTAAGAAAAATAGGAGACTATGAATTGTGCAGTATTTTAATGATGTATTTTCTCAAAAATACAATTTTTCATATTATTTCTCTTTTACAAAATAAATATAAAAGATAATTAAACAGGGCAAGGAAAAACAAATTATTACACATAAGCATATAAACATGCATTCTCTTACTCTTTTTAATTTTGTTTAAGTTTATTTATTTTGAGTGAGCAGAGGGAAGGAGAGGGAGAGACTCCCAAGCAGGCTCCACACTGTCAGTGCAAAGCCTGATGTGGGACTCGAACCCATGAACCATGAGATCATGACCTGACCTGAAACCAAGAGTTAAATGCTTAATTGACTGAGCGACCAGGCACCCTTGCATTTGCTTATTCTTAATAGTCTTCTCATCTTAGAATTTTACAGCTTCCTAATTTTATGACCCAGATTAAAAACCAGGAATCTCTGTTAAGACCACTCTTTCTGTGTTATGGCCTACAGGCTCTGGATCCAGAATGCAGGGTTCCACCGTTACTTGCTAAATGACTAAGAACACATTTTTAAAAGTCCCTGACCTCAATGTTTTCATCTCTTTAGAGCAGGTAAGTGTAATACTGGTGTCTATTTTATACAGTTGTGAGGATTCAATGAGTTAATGAAAATACAAATTACTTGAAACACCAGCTGGTATACTTATTAAATATATATTATTTTTCAGATAATTGTGTTTTTATTCTCCAATAATAACTACAAAATGTAATGTGAGAGAGAACCTAGTTAAAAATAAGAATTTTATGATACCTAAGAATAGATGCCCTCATTCTAGCAGTTATTCAGCTAATATTTATTGAGTGACTATTCAGTTGGGCATTGTTCTAGATATTGGAATTATTACCATGTACTAAAATCATCCAGTGAATGGCAATTACTCTGAAATTAAGAACCTACAGCCATACCATCCTGAATGTGCCCAATTTCATCTGAAATTAAGAAAAAGATGTCATGAATGGATAGAGGATGAGGGAGGGTGTTCTAATTAATGTAAGTACCAAAGAAATATGAAGGAAGACCTACATATGACTGTGGCAGTTAGACTGAAACCTGAATGACATGAGAGCCGTGATTACGGAAAGATCAGAGAGAGGGGATGGTATTCCAAGCAAAGGGGATCACAAATTTTAAAACCCCTGAGACAGGAATATGATTTTCACATTCTCTTAGCAAGAAGACCAAGGTAGCTGGAGCAGAATGAGCTAGAGTTCAAGAAGAAGAGTGGTAGGAAATGAAAACAGAGAGGTGATGGGGTCAATTTTGCACAGCCTAATAGAAGAGGGAAGGACTTCAGTGTAGTGTGAGAGTAATAATGTATGATACCAAAATATTCACTCTAATTATGAGATATGCAAAACATACCATATAATTGTAAAATACTACTGAAAAACGTAAGAAAAGATACAGTCTATTCTGTATAAATTCAGAACAAATCCAATCTAAATCCACAAATATGATCCTTAAAATGTGGCAACCTGTTTCCTTTTTTTAAATGAAGAGTAAATCTCCAAGAAGAGCAAAGAAAATCTCAAATAATAGAATAACATCGAAGGAAACATCACATGGAATACCTTGGTTTTAAACTTATGATTCTTCCGAAAAGCATGGCATGTGCTTAATAGAACAAAATGGAAATATTAGATACTCTTCCTGTTTCAGTGGAAAGGTCTTCATTATTCCATGAATTGTGCTCAAACAGTTGGGCATCCCGTATGATCAAGGAAATATCGGATGGCTCCCCGAAAATTCAACAGAATAAATAGTGACATGTAAGCTAAAGCAAAATTAAACCTACAGAAGGAAATATGGGAGAACATTTTAACAATATCAGTGAAGGAAGTTCTTAAGAGGAAAAAAAAAAAGACATTGTAAACAAGTTAAAAGAAAACGACACAAAAAGGAGAAACTGTAAGACCTATAAGCAACAAAGGATTAGTGTCCAGAAAATAAAAATAACTCGTAAGTCAGGAAGAAAAAAAATCACACATCTCAACTAAAATGTATGGAAAGAATACAGACATGAGATTCTCAGATTAAAACATCAAAAGGTCAAGAAATACATGACAAGATGTGTGGCCTCATCAGTCATTAGATAAAAATAAATTATAATAATATTGAAATGCTATTTCACATTCATGAGATGATAAAACTTTTGTATGTCTGATAATAACAAGCATTGGTGAAGATGCGGGGGACCAGAACTCATTTATATTCATGAAGCTTAAGTAAAGCATTACGAATTTCTAGCAAAGCTGAAGATGTGCATAATCTACAACCTAGATATTCTATACCTAGGAATTTAACTCTAAAAATTCTAACACTGCACACAGAGACATGTACAAAGACATCTTAGAATAACAGTATAAAATTTTTAACTTTTCTGTGGCTAATGACTCTAATAGCTGATAACTAAATAAATGTGGAGTACACACACAATGGCATGAATCAGAATCTACATAAAACAAGATTTTATTTTATTAAATAAAAATAAAATAATCATCTGCAAAGGAATCAGACTATCTTTGGTTTCTCATTAAGCAATGAGTGATGCTTTCAGTGTTCTGAGAATAAGTTACACT
>NW_027532590.1:3782120-3822857 GCF_008692635.1 Crocuta crocuta
TAGAAATCTACACATGACAAAAGTTTTATTTTTTTAAGTTTATTTATTTATTTTGAGAGAGAGAGAGACTATGGCAGAGGGGCAGAAAGAGAGGAAGGGAGAGAGAATCCCAAGCAGGCTCAGCATTGTCAGCATGGAGCCCAACGAGGGGTTTGAACTCACAAACCGTAAGATCAGGACCTGAGCTGAAGCAGGACATTTAACTGACTGAGCCACCCAGGCGCCCCCTGACACAAGTTTTAATCTAATGTTATGGTAAAAAAATACTCCAGGGTTCAAAAAATCTACTTCTTTCATGCCAAGTTTTTGGAAGTCACTTAAGAACTTGCAACCAAACAGAAATAGATAAAGAAAAGCATGGAATTAAAAAACAATAATACTAAAATAAATAAGATAAAATAATAAAATAAAATTTAAAATATCTATATATACACAAACACATAATGTTAAGTGTCCTGAAAATCACATTACAAAATGACAAATACATCATCATACATACAGAATATGTAATATTTATGGTTGAGGAAATAAATACATATTATCTATGTATGTAAATTAGCTATGAAACCCAACAGTTTTAGTGTAAAAGTTAACTCTAGGGAGTGAGCACTGAAAGAGGGATGAGGGTATTGAGATTAGGATAATGTTTTACTTCTTTCAATAAAGGAACGACGTGAAGTAAATAAAGCATAATGTTAACATCTGATTAACCTTAGTTATAGCCCATATGATTCAGTGATGTTATCTTTATAAAATTTCAGATGCTTCATAATTAAACATTTTTAAAGTGAATATTAAAGGAAGCATCTTTGGCTGCCTAAATACTGGAAGTGTATTACCTAAGAGCGATATTAAAGTGATTTTATATTGCTGCTTATCTAACTACTTATTATCAGCACATCTCTATAGGAAATACTTCCTTTTAAGTAAAAGCAGCCCAGTTTTCCCCCTTAGTTACCTATATCAATGTAAAGAAAAGCAAGATGTCTCTTCCACATTAATTTTTAGAATGTACATCTTCTGTGTAGACAACTGCATTTCCAAATTAAACAGGTTGCTACAAAAGGGATTTTTCCCAACCCTAATCACAGAAGACATTCCTAAAACAAAGATATAGTAACTTAAAAAGAAAATATATTAAAATTAAAACAATAAGCATTCCTACTCTAAGGCTGTCTCTTCAGTTTACCCCATACATAAGCCAGAAACCTAAAGGGAAGTCGTAGACCCCTCGTTCTTCCCTGAATTCTAAATGTAATGAATCACCACACTTTAATTTCCAGGTATCATTCCCTAAAGGTTTTCCACTCTCTTCGTCTTCCTTGTCCTGATTCACGCCATTACCCCTGACAAGATCAATGGCTCTCTTCCTAAGTGATCCTATTGACTCAGGTTTTTACAAACCAACCACTTTTGGTCAGAGTCTTCGGTCCCTGCTCTCCAGCACAGCATCCCTGGCTCTGCATTGCCTAATCCTTGGCTTCCACCTGAGCCACTTCTCACCATTCACTTGGACCCCCCTGACACCCTCTTGTTTGCACATCAGTATTTTTGCTCCAGCTTTTATTCTTTGCCAGGAATGCCCTTTCTGCCTTCACATGCTTGCTAATTTTTTTTTCCTGAGTATCATTCACATAAGTTTCACTTATTCTAGAAAAACTTCTAAACTCTTAGGCTGAGCTAAACGCCTGTGGAGCTTTCCAAATTCTAAGATACAATACATACAGGTGGCCCCCATCACTCCTGCCTCCTGGAATTCATGCCTCTGTATAATCCTCTCCACCTGATCCACAGTGTGGTACAACCTGTGACCTGCCTCTAACCAATGGGATGCAGCAAAGGTGACGGAAGGTCATTCCCACAATTATGTTTTATGTACAAGATTCTGTCTTTCTGGAAGATTTACTTTGTCTCCATTACCAGCTTTCAAGAAGCATGCCATGGAGGAAGCGGCCACGTTGGAATAACACACTTGACAAGGAACGGCATGTGTCCGCTAGTGGCTCAGGGCTGTCTGGAGTAAGAGACTGAAACCCCCAGTCCTGTGACCAAAGGGAACAAAAGTAACTACTACCTCAGGACTCTTGGAAGTTGACCTTTCCCTTATGGAGCCTCTGTCAAGACTGCGATCTTAGCCAATATCTGGAGTACAGACTGGTGAGACCCTGAAGGAGAAAACCCAGAGAAGCAGTTTCCAGATTTCCAACCTAGAGAAACAGCAAAATAATGCAGCTATACATGAGGATGTAGCAGTATACATCACTTAGGATGCTATATGTGTGGCAATTTGTTACTGTTAAAAGATAAAGTGAGGCATATTAAAATTTTTAACAGTTTATTTGAGCAAAAATCAATTCAAATTGGGAAGCAAAGTGACATCTAGATTGCTCAGTCAATTAAGCTCTTGGTTTCTCTCACATCATGGTCTTACAGTCCATGAGATCGAGTCCCAAGACGGGCTCTGCACTAACAGCATGAAGCCTGCTTGGGATTCTCTCTCCCACTCTCTCTCTCTCTTTCTCCCTCCTTCTCCCAATCTCTTTCTCTCAATAATAAATAAACATACATTAAAAATATTAGGACACACAAAACTGAAGTGATTAGGAGTACTCTACAGTACTACAGCTAGAAATTATAGCACATTTACCGTAGGCTAGGCTACACTATGTTGTTATGTATGTAGGTTAGATGCACTAAATTCATTTTTGATGCATGCTATTTTCCATCTTACAATGGGATTAACAGAACATAATTCTGTAGTAAAATTGAAGATCTGTGCTTAGTACATACTTTGAGCTTAAAATAAATAATTGATTAGCAGCTGATTAGATTTCTGGCTCTCTATGCCAAAAGTTAAATCAGCTTCTTGCTTTCAGGGGCACAAATCCACTTTAACTCTCAGGCATGTTCTCAGGGTTCCTGGATTACTTTGGGATCTTCAGAGGACATCAACCAACTCACAAAAGGATATTCCCTGCAATTCATTAAAAATTTTACTCTAAAATGTCTGGAACCGTAAGGATTCTAGTTCTGCATAGTGTCAGTTAATGATAATATACAATTATACACAGTCTTCATATTTCTGCCCCCGATAAAACCCTTTTAAGGCCTTTGAGTAATTAAGTGGATGGAAATAACTAATAAGACATGATAATGAACTGCTATTAATATAGCTCATCAAAAATACTTTGTATTCAAAAGAATTCATGTATCTTTATGTGGTGGCCATAATTTCAGGATCCTCTCTTTTATCTGATCGTTGCAGTAGGATTTTCCACATATCACTAGGCAGATTTGGGAAAAAGAGATGATCAAAATCTCTTATTGTAAACTGAAGTAAGCATGGAGTTTTCCTGACCTTATTTGACTCCTTAAGCTGATTAAGGCACACTGAAATATGTAACAGTATCCCAGTCAATTTGTTATAAACTTGAGAGCATTATCTTGACACCTTTACATTGAAAATCAAATTGACTGGTGACGTTATGAAGTTGATGGTAATGCTACAAAGGCCAGATTTCACTTGGTCCAAAATTAGTATAATTAAAAGGAGCAACAAATTTACTGAGAGAAAAATCTTTAGTCTTGGGGCACCTGGGTGGCTCAGTCAGTTAAGCGTCCGACTTTGGCTCGGGTCATGATCACATGGTTTGTGAGTTTGAGCCCCACATCGGGCTCTGTGCTGACAGCTAGCTCAGAGCCTGGAGCCTGCTTCAGATTCTCTGTCTCCCTCCCTCCCTCTCTGACCCTCCCCTGCCTACACTGTGTGTGTCTCTCTCTCAGAAATAAATTAAAAAACATTAAATTTTTTTTAAATCTTCAGTCTTGAAGGTTTCCTGCACAAAAAAAATTAAAAATCCATTTTACAGAAATTTCATATAAAGCATTCATTTGCAAGTGCGGTAAGACAATTCTCATTAGCGATGAAGCTAATTTTTGAACGTTTAATGGTGAAATTTAAACAAGGCAGTAGGATGTAATGTCATTCAACTATAATTAAAACAAATGCCATTATAACTTTATTATAGCCCTCATTAAAAAGTTAAACTGCAAACCCCAGACCAACCAAAATCAGAACCTGAGTGGAAGCCATTCTCTCCCAACCCTGCCCCATTCATGGGAACGTTTTATCTGAACAACAATGAACAATCATAGAAGTAAAAAGATGATTGCAATTTTTTTCAGAGAGAATTCTGTCTCAGACATATTCTTTTTCCAAGACAAACCACTGAAAATTACAGAACTTCCATAATCGTATTCCATTGACAACCTGGTTGGTGAAAACCACGGTGGTCTTCAGCATCATTCTTTGAAGGTGGCAGAGCATCTCTCAGACTGAGTTCCTAAAGAACAGAACGGAGAGAGCACCACTGCCCTCAGTCACACACTAGACTGCAATGTGAGTAAGGAACGACATTCAGATGGGGTCAGCATGCTGAGTTTTGGGAGTAGTGTGCTACATCCACGGCACATCTGTGCATTTCTACTGGCTTCTGACCGCAACAGCTTTTAGTTTGCACAGACCACATAACAAAGCTTCTAACTTCCATTACTCATCTGAGGATCAAGGTTTTCTCTACTTAAATTGACCAGTGTCCTAGTCTCATGTCCATTCCCTTCCCAGGTCCTACTCCACAGGAGGACATTCTTTCAAAATAGATCCACACTTTAATACAGAGACACCTATCTAAAGAGTCTGTTATGCTTGTACTGGGTTAAAAGACAGGCCCACGTTATAAGCCCCAGGACCCGTGGTTATTACTAGACATGGCAAAAAAGTTAAAATTATCTTTTATGTCAAAAGATGTGAATAAGGATCTTAGGAGAAGTTTATCCAGACGGGCTCTAAATGCAATCACAAATATTCTTACAAGAGATAGGCAGAGGAGTTTGGAACACAGAGACACAAACAGAGGCATAGATTTGGAGTGATGCAGTCACGTGTCAAGAAATACCTGGGGCATCAGAAGCTGCAAGAAGCAAGGAGTGGATTCATCACTAGACATGTCAGAAGCTACACCTTAATTTCAGACTTCAGGACTCTAGAATTGTTAGAGGATAAATTTTGGTTGCTCTGAGCCACCTGATTTGTGATAAGTTGTTACAGCTGCCACAGGACACTAACACAATGCCCTCGCCTATAAAGGCTGAGTCCTTAGAGACAGGCATCACCCTGTCTCTCCGTGCCACTGAACATCGAGATTCAGACTCTTCGCGATCCAAGTCAAACTTCAAGTCAACAAAGTAAACACATCTTTGACATAACAGACACTGTTATCATCCTCTGGTGGTACAAAAATGAGTACCACTCAACTATGCTTTTCCAGACCCCAAAGTCCAAAGAGGAGATAGGAGATAGATACATAAGTGATTGTAGTACAATGTGATATGAGACTAAAATTTTTCCACAATGCTTGCATTTATCTAAATTCTCTAAACATTTAACCACTCCACTTGAGACACCCCAGCTCACTGTGCTTTCCTGAATGTGCCAAATACCCGACCTCAGAGATTTTCTATCTGCCACAGAGCTGTCCCACCCACACCCATCTCCTAACGTTATATCACCTTTTCAGCTAATCTTTCATCAAACACCTTATTTAAAAATCACACTGGTCCCTCCTTGGCCCTTTGGAAATGTATATCTCCTTCTCCTGCTTTATTACTATTAATTTTTATAAAACTCATCAAACTGTATATATATAATTTTATAATTTTATAATTTATATAAGTAATATATAAATATATAAATACAAAGACACTCAAATGTATACATATGTATGTAAATATATACATATGTATGTATGCATATACATATATATAGTTTTTATATATGTATATACATATATATATACACACATATACATATGTATAGTGTTTTAAACTCATTTATGTGTTTATTTCCCATATTCTCCAAGGCAAGGCCAAGGATCATTTTACCAGTTTTGTCCACTGTTCCATGCCTAGCACTTTCAATCATTTCTGTCACGAAAATATTCAATAAGTAGGATTTATTTTCAACTAACACTTGTTGTGTTTATTTAAAAAAAAAAAAATCCTAGTTAAAAGAACTCCTCAGATTCTTTTCCACTGAGTAGATTCACATCACCCTACAGTAATATCCTGTTTCTGCGATAGGGTAAAATAGATAAATACTGCTTAAAATTATTGTGAATAAGCTAATTCTTAAATTATCACTATTTGTGAAACTCTAATATATATAGAAACATAACCTAAAGAAAAGAATGGAGGACACAATACTGCCCTGGTGGCTTAAGGACGAAAAGTTGCAAATGACTAGCCAGGCAACTTCTAGTCAGCTGTTTAAAACTGTCAGGGTCAACAGAAACGCAGCTCGGTGGTTATGATATTGAAGTGAAACTCAGCCTTTTCTCATAGTCTGCAATACCGTAACAAGTGTATTTTACTGACATGGTGCCATCATACATTCTTCAGAACTGCAGACCTGCTCTCTCCAGTAGTCAAGAAAAATAATTACTAGGAAGCACTGTCCGGGAATGGAAAACAAAACAAAACTAAACTAAACTAAACCTGCTTCCAAGACTGTTTCCATTATCAACAATCCTAACTTGGTGTTTCTTCATATGTTAATTGAGCTGTATTCACTTTACTTTCCTACCTACCTACTCTCCCTATAAATATTGTTTATATTCTTGTAAATTCTTTATACTCCTCATTGTATTAGGTCTTAAAGATTTTAAAACAATAATTAGTATCTAAATAATGAAATAAGTAATTTAAGGTTTTAGACCAGGTAAATAAAAATGATTATGTACCTTGAGAAGATAAACAATCTTTAAAAAGTTGAGTAAGGTTTTCTCGAGTATCATTTATCTTGTTAAATGTAATCTGAGAATTAATATTGAATTTCATAGTTAGCATTTAAAAGAGGTCTATATTAAAGAGTAAGATACAATATCATCAGCAAGTAATAAAAATAAATCTTAAATTAGGAAAAATGAATAGTGAAGCTGTATAACCAATGTACAAAGAACTGAACTCTGTTTCTTCCATTGCCATGGTCCTGACCTGAACAAAGCAGAAGGGTTAATTAGTCTCTTAGTACCCCACCCCCTTCCTTCCCCCTAATTATTCTGGGTGATCCAAAAAAGAATTCAGAGGCAAAATCAAATTGAAGATACCTAACTCAACTAATGTACTTGTCTAAAAGAAGCAATGTACAAAAACAAATGGATTTAAGAACAAATGTGCCACTATTTTATAAATTGCCTTAGCCAACATATTTAACACTAAACACTTTTATTAGCTTTAGTTGAGCAAGCTGCATTTTTAAAAGGTGAAATACCCTGCTCTCAAGTTTTAAAACCTATGATTTACTTTCTGGGGTTTATTATACAGGATGAATGAATTCTCTTTACATACATACACAAAAAAAATTGTTAGAAATTAATGGGAATAGGAGGTATCAAATGATGAAATATTTTAAAAAAATAAATTATTTAAAAAGTTGGCTTTAATTGAATTTGAAGTGCATATTATTGTTACTTTAGGCATAGTAGCAGTAAGAGAAGGGCAGTGTGTTAACTTAACTACCTTTATTTAGGAATAGTGAGCTCTTAAACTAATCAGTCAGAGTTAATGGCCTAGCCCCATGAGAAAGGACAAGGGAAAGCCAGTGTGGGTAAATATGCCACATCTAATTAATCTTCACAAAACAGATGTGTGCACGCGCACACACACACAAACACACACACATACACACACACATTTATACTGTGAAACTGTAACTTAAGTCACTGCTAAATAAATGGCATGGACACTAAATTTTATAGTATTAAAAATATTTTTTTTTAAACTTTAGGAAACTGTACTATTATGCAGAATTTTAATCCAGCTTTTCTTTGAAGAAAAACAAATTTAAGTCTTGTATCCCCCTTTTAATTTCTCCCTTGTGTTTTCTAAATAAATATATACAGCATGTGAAAGCTTCAGGGAGATTTATATTTTAAGATGGTAGTAAAGTGCCATCAGAGTTTGTATTCTATTTTAATGAAGGACTCCATTAGGTGAAATATCCTAGAAAAATAGCTGTGACAAGTGGCATTTCAAAACTCCTTTTGAAATTGAGAGAATCTACCAATTTAAGAAATTAGAAATTTAAGGAATTTAACCAACTGTCTGGGTGGCTCAGTTGGTTAAGCAACTGACTCTTGATTTCAGCTCAGGTCATGATCTCACAGTTCGTGAGTTTGAGCCCCACATACAACTCTGCACTGACAGTGCAGAGGCTGCTTGGGATTCTCTCCTTCCTCTTCTCTGCTCCTCTACCATAGTGTCTCCTTCTTTCTCAAAAAATTAAAAAAATAATAATAAAATAAAATAATTGAAAAAAGAAATTAGAAATTTAAGGAATAATTGACAATAAAGAACCATTTTATAAAACAACTAACAATGTGCTGATGAATTTTATAGCTTAAGGTTGTTCAGGCTGCAAGTTGCTACAGTGTTTCCCTAAAATATGATTGAGAATATGATTGTCTTTTGACATATTTTATTAACCAGGGTAATGATATCACACATGGCACCAAATACCTTTTGCTCTACGCAGTCTGATGGCATGTATGAATCGTTTGCTAACTTATATCATATACAGATAGGTACAGGGATGGGCAGATAGAAAAGACAGCCCATGTATCTGCATATATATGTGTATATAAAATGATAAATAAACTTCATATTTTTTATACTAAGAAAAGAACAGAAACATGATAAACAAATAATCAACATGTGTTTAGTCTGAGGCTCTGGTATTGATCAAACTACAGCAAATCTTTTTTCAGCTCAACTGAAAAATTCATTTTGTTATTGATTTATTAACTTCAAGCTAGTGTCAATTTACATATATAAAAGGTCTACCAAAAGTACACATGTAAGTACAAAAGCATGACTCCTATCACTTTTAACACTTTTCCCAATAACTATATTATCCCTAATAACTATAAAATGTTAGAAGGTACATGCCTATCATGACATTTTAGACATGACACAGATTAAAATACACAGTATCTCAAAGCTATTACATATGACACCTTTTGCAATGGACATATATTACAAATGGAAAAGTTAAATGGTAACATTAGTAAATGTTGATTTTTATTTGGAAATTTATTCAAGATTACCTGTAATCACTAGTACTATGCTTACAAAGCAATGAATACATTTTTTTCATATGTGTATGCTGTTTTATAAGGTTCCTGTTAAGTAAATGCTATTCGTATAAGAATTATTGCTTTGAAAAACATGTCAGAAAATTAGGGTATATTTTAAATATTAAAAAAATAGGTTTATGTCCACACAACATTTGAACTTGGAAAGAACACTGAGTCTATTAGCATGTGTTTGCATGTAGGGATTTGTATCAACTATTGAGGAATTATACATTGATACTTACTTTTCATTTTTATTGCTGTTTTCTAGATTTAGTATACAATATTGTCAAATGCCTTTTAACTATTTATGAAGTTCACCATGATTTACTTGTGAGATGTGCTGCATTCCTGAAATAAACTCTCTTTGGTTATATCATTTTATTCTCTCGATGTATTACTGAATTAATTCCACGAATACTCACTTAGGGCTTTTTACATTTACTATGTTGGAGCTACATGCCCAGCACAGTGTTAAACACGGTTCCTTGTCATCCCTTCTTCAATTCAGTTTCTGGTTCTTATAGAGATTATGGAAGAGTGAGGAACCTCCATGATGTTGAATGAAGGTGACCAGAAGTAATTACTGCTCGTGTGTGTGTGTGTGTGTGTGTGTGTGTGTGTGTGTGTGAGAGAGAGAGAGAGAGAGAGAGAGAATACATTGTTATTCTGATTTTTTCTTGGGAATGACTTTCAGCAACCGTATGTTTAGGTAATCTAATTGAACCCTCTTTCCAGGTGTGTATTCGTAAACCTTCCAATCAGTAAGAGCAAGTAGTTCACGAAGTGTGGTCACTAGTCCCAACTTCCCCATCACCTGACAAGTTGTTTGAAGTGCAGATTATCAGGCCCTAGTCTAGCTCTGGTACTGGAGTGGCCCGTGTCTTTTAACAAGCCCTCCTTCCAGGTGATTGTGATACACACTAAAAGTGTGAGTGTCCTAAGAAAGAGGGATCATCTTAGAGGAGGTGATGTATTGTAAGGGATCACTGAGAGTCAACACTGAAACTTGTGATGCAACTAGCAGGAAAAAGACATTCTTTATTTTCCTGTGTCTAGAGCTGCTAAAGGTGGAAGTATCTAAGCACAGAGTCACTAAGTGGCTATTTTTATCTTCTAAAAAAAAAATGTGCTTCTGAGCAAAACCAAAAGAAAAAAATCAGAGGTGATAGAAGGGGGAAAAGCCAGATTTTTTATAACATTTTTTAAACATCTAATTTCACTTGGTGTCTGAAGAATGACTTCAGCTCTTTTCCATTATAAAGTCTTTTTTTTCCCGTAACCAATGTGAGTTGGATTCCTGTCAATCACAATAAAACATCATATTACTGCATCTTTTGAAAATACAAGGTTTTTTTTTTCATTTAAATGTTACTCAAGGCATTTTTCATTTCATTCCATGGGTCCAAGTGAGGGCCCATGAAGTTGGAAATTAGAGAAATAAGGCTATTGTCTGAGAACTGTTACACGAAATCAGCACAGAAAACATTACAGACGGACCGTTCTTAAATGGACCATTAGATCCAGGCCATGAGAACTTTATTATGATAGATAGAAACTTAAACATTAAAGGCATACTTCATTTTATTGTATTTCACTTTATTGTGTTTCACAGATATTTCATTTTTTTCACAAAGTTAAGATTTGTGATAGGCCTGTGTCAAGCATGTCTACTGGCACCATTTTTACAATGGCATGTATTCACTTTATGTCTCTGTGTCATATTTTGATAATCTCCCAATATCTTAAACTTTTTCATCATTATTATTTTTATTGTGGTGACTTGTCATCTGTGATCTTTGATGTTACCATTATATTTATTTGGGAGTGTCACAAATCGTACTCATATAAGACAGTAAACTCAATCACTAATGTGTGTTCTGACTATTCCACCCACTAACCACACCCCCAACTCTCTCCCTCTCCTTCAACCTCCCTATTCTCTGAGACACAACAGTATGAAATTAGGCCACTGAATAACACTACAATGGTCTCTAAGCATTCAAACAAAAGGAAAAGTCACAATCTCTCTCTGTTAAGCTTGGTAAGGAAGGCATGTTGAAAGCTAAGACAGGCTGAAAAGCTAGGCCCTTGCCAATATGACTATTGCTGCCATAGAAAGTGATTCCACTGACAGATCTGGGCAAAGTTATTTGAAAACCTTCTAGAAAGGATTCTCCATTCTAGACACCATTAAAAATATTTGTGATTCATGGGAAGAGGTCAACATATCAACATTAACAAGAGTTTGGAAGAAGTAGATTCCAATCCTCATGGATGACTTTGAGGGGTTCGAGACTTCAGTGGAGGAAGTAACTACAGATGTGGTTGAAAAAGCAAGAGAACTAGAAGTGGAGCCTGAAGATGTGCCTGAATGGCTGCAATCCATGATAAAACTTGAACAAATGAGAAGTTGCTTCTTATAGATGAACAAAAAAAGTGGTTTCTTGAGATGGAAGCTACTGGTAAAGATGCTATAAAGACTGTTGAAATGATACAGAAGATTTAGAATGTTGTGTAAACTTGTTGCTAACGCAGTGGTATGGTTTGAGAGGATGGACTCCAATTTTGTTTTGGTTTGTTTTTCACCATATTCCCAGCTTTATTGAGATATACTTGACATATAACATTGTGTAGGTTTAAGGTGTACAGTGTGTTGATTTAATACATTTATATATATCAGAATGATTACCAGCACTGGACTCCAATTTTAAAAAAATTCTGCTGTGGGTAAAATGTTATCAAACAGCATCTCATGCTACAGAGAAAACAGTAATGAAAAGAACCACTTGATGTGGCAAGCCTCACTATTGTCTTATTTTTGTCTTATTTCAAGAAATTGTCACAGCCATCCAATCATCAGCAACCATCAGCTAAGAAACCATCGACATCAAGGTAAGATTCTCCACCAGCAAAAAGATTATGACTTGCCGACAGCTCAGATGATGATTAGCATTTTTTAGCAAAAATGCATTTGTAAATTAAGGCATGAACATGCTTTTGTAAAAACATAATGCTATTGCACAGTTAATAGATGACTGTACAATATAAACATAACTTTTGTATGCACTGGGAATTCCTAAAATTCATTTGACCATGATATTTGCCTTTTTGGTGATCTGCAACCTGCAATAGCTCTGAAGTTTGCCTGTATGTGAAGGAATAAAGTATCATCAAAAAAGGGTTTAGATGCTCTATGGAAGCAAAGAAACGGTGCTGTAGAAGCAAACATTGACAGGACTTGGGCATGCACTCTTTGAGGAAGTGTCAAGTGTGCTCTCAGATGGCAGGAGTGTCTCTATGATGATCCAGCTGACTGGCTGGATATAATGTCATTATTACATTGAAACAATGTAAGAAATTCCACTCGTGTTGATTGTTTCTGTATATAAGCATATAAGGAGGCTTCTGGTTATAATCTATCTGCCCAAAAGTTGAGATAACAAATACACTATTTAACCTAGAAACATGACAGAAAGTTTCAGGATTCAAAGACTATTTGTTAATTTTAAAATTAAGACAACATGAGTCTGTTCCAGATAGAAAGTTAATTGGTGGGGCTGACAAAAGGGATGATTAGAAATATTTTAGAAGAGAAATAATGAAATAAATAGTAGCTGTCTCATAATCTCCAAACATAACTGCTGTTTACTTGTGTTACTAGACCCACGTGAAATATTAACACTCCCCAAGCTGATAAATGGCCCGTAGCAAATATGGTACTCATTTAGTTCACACAGTTTCATTGACATATAAGTGTTCTATTAAAAGGCCTCTTTATGGAGTCTTAATTATATCTTAAAGTTCCATTAAACCTTTGGCAAATTAGCAGATTGTTTAAGTCGGTAGGGAGCTACCTGCAAAATTAACCTCTCTGCTTTTGGTTAATTTCTGGGGCCACACAGTTTGGTGGATGGGAGAGGAATATAGGCATGTTTAGAATAAGGGAGAAACATATATGCCCATTGTTACATCTATAGAAATTTCAACAGCGTTATTCATACAATCTCTTTTAGAAATTTGCTTCTGAGGAGGGAACTGTGAAAGATTAAATCTTGAGGATTTGGGCCAGAAATGAAAAGCACAAAAATGTAAGAACCCCAAAGATCTGGTGAGATTTTCTGGGTAGAAATTCCATTTTTTTAATTTCTCCCATTTCCCACATCAATCCTATCAATCAATATTGGTATGGAAATCCCTAAGTACTCCCTGGGTGAGTGTTGTAGAAAGAGGCTTTTTTTCCCCCCTATTCTTTCACCCACACTCTGTCGAAGAATTCTTCTGAAGCTCTGAAAGGGCTGGGATAGGGATGGAGTGTTGAGAGTTCCTGGGTCAGTAACAAGGTGCCTTTATACAAGAAAATGGGAACTGAATTCTTAATCTCTAACAAATTATGATTTCCTATAACTTAAAAGAAAAATAAAACTGTTTCCCACAAAGTAATATTCAAGCAAAAAGTTTGGCAATAAAAATACCTTCAAAATACACAGGCACAGGTGCTGAAACAAAGTTTTGTACAACTTTGACTCGTGGTTTAAAAAGCAATCAGTAAAATAAAACACAGCAAAGATTTAAGAAGATAAAACTCATAGTTCAAGTCAAGCTCATGTCTAAAACACCTATATCCATGATACTTTCATCATTCAAGGAGAATGATTGATTCCAATGCATTTCCAACAGTTTAGATGAAAGAACATATAAGCCTTTGAAGTTACTATTCTGCACAAATAGCATTTGCAAAAATGAAGAGTGCTCCTTCCTTATGTCACACGAAGTATGTTTTTATAATAGAAAAGTATGATAGCTTCATGTCTAAAGAAGAGCAATTAAAATATCAGGTATTTATAAATTATTCCTTTATCTCAATATTTCATTAATAACCTTTTTGCAAATATTTCAGTGCCCTAAATTAATTTGCTAATCTATAATTAATACAAAAATTATATCAAATGTAAAACATGAATGGAAAATTCTTAGAATATTGATTATTAATGCATCTTTATATGTGTTTATGTGTATATGTGTTCAGGTTATTTTTTATAAGTATATAACTTCTCTAAGAAAGAAATCTTTATTTCCTTTACCTATTTTTCCTGTGATTCACTATTTTATTTATTACTTGTAAGAGATGCATCTGGTTTCAGGAATTAAAGAGTTCAAAAATATAAAAGTTATGTGAAATCTCACAAGTCCATACACCTTGGGAAACAGCAGAGACTGAGGTTCTTAGCATCCATTTTCAATCATCTATGGTATAAGATGCTTTCCGATCTGTAGAATTTCAATGGTGGAAAAAATTAACTTAGTATTTTGTGACACTAAACTAACACAAAATGAAATACTATATGCAAATACCTTTTGTTTTTGTTTTGAAAACACTTTACTCACTTTATCAAATTCTGTGGCACAGGTGCAGAAATACTAAAATGATATATCTAGGAAAAGAAAGTGTAATGAAAAATGTCACCTGCTATAAACTGCTGATAGCCCTTGGGTATTAGACAAATGATCTAGTTCTCACTGAAATGTTTGCTTACAAATTGAGGTGAAAGATAAAAGATAGAAAGCATTCTCTTTAGATTCCTTATCCCCCCTTAACTGTTCTTAGCATGATATAGTTAGAGAAGGGCCAAAACATTCTGAAGTCTCTATCTCTAGGCATAGGTAGTTTCAAGGACAATCATTCAAAGAAGACTTTCATTAGATGAGGAATATCTAAAGAGATTAACTAAAAACAATGGCATATACATGTATGCACTATTTCCTAGATAAACCATGATTAATAAAACATTTTAGTTAATGGTAAGCAGGAATAAAACCAGAGTCTCTGTGTGCCATTAAATATTTTCAATAATGAATAAGGAAATACATGAAAGTAATTTTTAGTGGAAAATAGATTTCCCAGCAATTGAATTATAAAGTATATCCTAAGTTTTTAATTTTTTGATCTTTTAAAATTCATATTGATGGCCTATCAATGTTGTTTTTTCACCAAGTAACTTACATACATTAGTAACTTACATACATTATATGTTATATGATAGATTAACATATACATATAAATACATGTTCGTTGCAGAAATGTATTTGTGCACAAATAAATTTTGCCAAATTTATTATGCACAAAATAAATATAGCCAAAAAAACAAACAAACAAAAAATACTGTGAACATACCCAGACTTGAGATAACAGGTTTAAAATAAAAGATCCTAAGAGGACATCCAGATGGCCAACAGACACTTGAAACGATGCTCAGCATCCCTCCTCGTCAGGGAAATACAAATCAAAACCACACTGAGATACCACCTCACGCCAGTCAGAGTGGCTAAAATGAGCAAATCAGAGAACTCTAGATGGTGGCGAGGATGTGGAGTAACAGGCACCCACCTACACTGTTGGTGGAAATGTAAACTGGTGCAACCCGTCTGGAAAAAAGTGTGGAGGTTCCTAAAAAAATTAATAATAGAACTCCTCTATGACCCAGCAATAGCACTGCTAGGAATTTACCCAAGGGATACAGGGGTGCTGATGCATAGGAGCACATGTACCCCAATGTTCATAGTAGCACTCTCAACAATAGCCAAAACATGGAAAGAGCCTAAGTGTCCATCAACGGATGAATGGATCAAGAAGATGTGATTTATCTATATGATGCAATACTATATGGCAATGAGAAAGACTGAAATCTGCCCATGTGTAGCAACATGGATGGACCTTGAGGGTGTTATGCTGAGCGAAATAAGTCAGGCAGAGAAGGACAAATACCATATGATTGCACGTATAGGAGGATTAGGAGGAACTTAACGGAGTACTGGGGGGAGAAGAAGGGGGGAAATAGTGGGGGAGAGGAAGAGAGGCAAACCATGAGAGACTCTTGAATGCTGAGAACAAACCGAGGACTGATGGGTGTGGGGGACGAGGGGGGAGATGGGCATGGAGGAGGGCACTTGTGGGGATGAGCACTGGGTGTTATATGGAAACCAACTTGACAATAAACTATTTGTAAATAAATAAACAAATAAATAAATAAATAATCCTCTCAGATCATGTGAAAATACACTGAAGTCTTGGGTAAAATTTTTGGGTGAACCTCTAAAAGCACAATTCATAGCTTTTCTTATAAATTTCATTTTTCTAGAATTTAGTGTATTGTTATTTTACTCACATATATGTAAGTTTCCTTTTTTAGTATCAAATATCTTTTTGGTATCTTTCAATTTATGCTGTAAATGCTCCTTTCTAAAACTGTCACTGTTCTTTGACACTGGTTATTCCATTTGACAGGTGAAATACAATTCTTTTTTTATCCCAAGAGGTAGACATTTCACACAGAATTAACAGAAAATCTCAAAGGGAGTTTTCTATACTACAATCATCCCTGACTAGCCTCATTAAGTAGTGTTTTTACTGTCTATCTCTACTTAAGCCACATATCTTTAGGTCTCCTAGTTTATGATGTGTTGATGATTTTCCTAGTGCTTGGTTTCTTTTGTTATTTCTTATTATTTGTTTTTTCCTTTATATACTTTATAGGAATATCAAGGGAAATAAACCAGAATTTGGTATTTTTAAACACTCTGATCTCTCTAAGAGCTTTAATTACTATATATTTTTACATTTCAATTGTGGATTGTTAAAAAAAAAGAAAAAGAAAAAGAAAAGCTGAGACATTTAATCAGCTGAATAATAATTCCTGAATATTTTGTTGAAAAGAAACTGCTGATGGAGAGGACATGTCACATCATTAGCTTTTTTAATGTGCTAAATCCATACTTTTCCAAACATAATATGCACTATTTAATTAGCTGAATCATATAAACTGGAAATGTGGGATTTTCATTACCACTTAAGGTCTCTGAAAAGATACTGCTTCACTGATAATAAAAGTGAATATGTCTGTGGAAAGTTAAGTTCATCTATGTCTTTTGATATAGTTTAAAATTTCCTCCCATTATTTTAAAATTGTTTTTGCTCTTTATTTCCATTTTTAGGAACCGATATAAAATTGTATTGCAAATGGTTTTCTTTGAACATTTCTGAAGAGTTAAGTCTTAAGAATCAAAATTGTGCACTGTGGCCTTTGTTTTTAATTATATAGCCATTAATTTGCTCTAAGTGTCTAAATACATTTGTAAAACAAGAGAAGCCTGGTTGAGGGTGCCAATGTTGTTAATATATTTTTACATCATAGCCTATAGTTATATCCGCAAGACACATAGACACTTTCACATACTGAACTCTGAAAATATTTACAATGCACACTTATAAGATTTTTTCTGCTTTCTTTTTGGCCCAAATCAGTCCCTGCCATTACTGTTTTGTTTTTTCCCAGTATATTAGCTTGGGATGGTCTAGATAGTTCCACATTTCTTTCTCTTTTTTGTCCGACTAAGTACAGTTTCAGTTCCATTCAAGAAAATGTAACTGGTTCCCCACAGCTATTTGAGTCTACTTCTGCACCTTACCTTGTGAGTGCTAATGGCTTCTGATGAGAATATATAAAATATAAGAATGGGGAAATGTGTTTGAGACATGAATGCAAGTCAAATATCATCTCCTACCTTATCAAAGGAAAGATTTTACAGCCATTCAAATGAAAAGAAATGGAAAAAAGCCATGCTCCTGTTGTAATAAAAATAAGAAAGAAGAATTTTATAAATAATACTTTTACTTTTAACTCCAAAAGAAACTTGTAATTCAGAACACTTTCAAGACCTCAGTCTGTTAATATCAAACATCTGTTTTAGCAACTTAGCAAAAGAAAAAAAAAAGAGACATAGAGCAAGAAAAAAGTTTATTCTCCTATTAACAAACATTATGTAATGTTTTGTTTTTCATAAATTCATGATAGAAATGCATTAGTCTCTTATTTTTAAGACTCAGTGGAAGGATTCAAAATAGAATAATCTCACCAAGAAGATAGAGAGTAATTGAAAACCTATTCTTTGGTGACTAATAAAAATTGATTAACTTAAAATGACACACTTTAAAATATCAAAAAGTAAAGCATTTTGAAATGTAAGGATTTTCATATCAATCATCAAAGTAATTTCTACAAAATCAGTAGATACCCAAATTAAAATGCTTCAAAAATCAATTTTGGGGGTAGGAGAACAACTCACATCATCCATGAAAAATAAAATTTACGTGGGATACCCCAACTTTTCATTACTCTATTCCACAACAAAAAGGCATATGCATAGATCTCATTAATACTGAGAAGAGAGGAGTCTGTTTCAGATGACTCTCCCCTCTTCTTTCCTCATGGTCTTTCTCTCAAGATATTCCTGGATGCCAAAACTATTTTCTCCACTGGAATCAGTATATATATCAAACTCTGTGCTCTGAACTTTTCTCGCTTAGTCATAACAATTTTCCTTCAAGGGTCTAATTTCTTCAGGATAAGGACTGAGGCAAATCTTAGTTCCTGATGCCCTAGTAGGCCTACATGGCTTGTATGTTGTTTATGGCTTCTCATGATCAAGGGCATTTTCTCAAAATGGCATCACTCACTAAATTATAGAATTAAAGTGGCTATGATCATATAACAAAAGTATCAGAGACTCAAACTATGCCTGTACTCTCTGAGCATTACTGTAAAATATTATAAATGCTTTGTTAAGGAACATCAGTGAATAGAGAACTCAAAGAATGGTTAGGTACAAATTTTGAATGACTAACATTGCTTACAGTACTGCAATAAAAGTTAATCACTGGATAATTTCAGTATAAACTTTGCTCTTTAAGAAACTAATATGGTATATAAATATTAAAAATGGATTCCAACCTGGTGGTTAAAGATGAAACGGTTCAGTCATTCTTGTTAAACATGATTATATTATCTAAATGTTAGTTCAAAATGGCTGTAATTCATTAAGAGATCAATTAAACTTTTGGATTGTCATTCACCATAAAAAGTATGACTTCAACTTGTTAATAATTTTTCATTGTTTACAAGTTCCAGCCTTATTAGTTAACTCAAAATATACAAAAAGTGAATGTGTGTGTGTGTGTGTGTATCCTGTATATGCATTGGTTTTTTGTTTTGTCTTGTTTTGTTTTGTTTATTTTTTTACCTTGAAAGAGAGAGAGAAAGCTGGGGAGGGGGGAGAGAGAGAGAAAGAAAAAGAGGTGGGGAGGGAGGGAGAAAGGGAGGGAGGGGGAGAGGGAGAACCCCTAGCAGCCTCCACTCTGCCAGTTTGGAGCCCAAAGCAGGGCTTGCACTGCTTTTCTTGCACTCAAGAAACTGTGAGATCATGACCTGAGCCGAAATCTGGAGTTGGACACTTAACCAACCGAGCCACCTAGGTGCCCCTACATCTTTTTCCTTTAATGTAGACTCCTGTTATTTGTAAACACCTGGATCTTTACCACTTAATTCTGCAAGGTGCTTAATGCTCATCTTGTTCGTGTGATCACTGAATGAGTGCTTTTGATGATTAAAAAGGAGGCATTTCCAGATAGACATAATTCCAAAATTCAAAATCTACAAATTCACACTGAGAGAATGAAGATAAGTTAGTTATATCTTATAGAGCTATGTGCTTTTTTTTTTTGTGCTTTTTTTAAATTTGTCACCATATTGTTTTCTTTCAACCTATTTGTCTGCATTTTACTCTAATATGTGAGGGATTTTCAATTGCAGTGCAAAGCTGCTTGTAAAACACACAGAAATCTTTGCAATTGGGTCAAAAGTGAGTCAAAATCTCAGAATACTGAAAAGATGAAAATAAAAATGGTAACAGAGGAGAAGTGGAAACAGAAATGATATAACAACAACAAAAAAAGTGATCTCTCTTTTTTTTTCCCCTTTTTTTTGGTTGAGGGTGGACAATAAATGACCATAAAGTTTTAGGCTAATTATTTTTAAGGAAGAAATATGTTATTTTAAAAGGTAAATAATTATTAATTTATAATAGCGTTTCCAGAAGACATCCATATATTTATGTTTCTTAGTTTTCTATTGGTGTGTGGAAAACTCATCACAATTATTATCAAGATTCCAAAATTCAAAGCCATTGATGACACTTCAAAATCATAACCAAACAGACAAAACAGTCAAACTCTTTGTCTTTGACACTTGACTATTGCTTTAATCTGTAGCAAACAGTAGTCTGCTTCAGCTTAAATACTTACAAGATAATGATTTGGCTTATAATGGAATCAACACTCATTAAATATTTAACAAATAGAAAAGTATTTTGATGTAATATATAATATTATCAATGCATACATGTTACTACCTTTCTAAAGATATTTATTTATAATTACTTGCTCTTCCACTCATTTCCATTTCAAAATGTCTAATGCAAACTTTAAGGTCAAATATTTGTAAGATAACATGGGCAAGCTTTCTATTAAATGATTTTCTTTTTGTCTTAGTTACATTAGGGCTTTGGGTGTGCAAAATGCTTAACAATAATTTATTTACTATGTTCTATATCATCATGTGCAGGAACTTAGCAAGTAAACTCATTATGTTTACTTTTTAAATTGGATGAAGTCATGAAAGTAGAAATAAGGTGATCTTTAACAGATCACATTTCAAGGTGAAAGCTAGTATAAAATTAAAGGATATTTTATCACAAGAACCTATTGCTGATTTTCTACCTTTTCTAAAACTGAGTGATCTATTATTTAAACAACATACAGTAATTTCAATGTATGATTTGTACCCCTTATAAACTTCTTAAAAACATGATTATAGTCATTATGAATGCATAAAATAATTCTACACTTTTGGCAAAATTTTGGTCCTTAGTTTTCACCTTCACTCTCTAGAGACAACAATCTTAAGGTTTTAACTATTCCCGTTTAGTTAGAACATGAGCTTCCATTTGATCATTTTAAACTCCAATTCACCTTTGATTTCATGAGCAGCTTTAATGATTGTAATGCAGGATGACATCATACAGTTCACGTTCCTGAATACTCTCTCTTCCCCATTCTTGGAAAATACATAATATCTTGATGATGAAGTGACAGAAGCAATTACTGCAAAAGTATCCTATTTACCATATTTTAGGTGTTTTTATAAGCCCCTTTTTATTTCTTACAGTAGTCTAATCCATGTTCACATCTAGATTAGCCATACTATCTAGTTATGGCTTTTCTGCTGCCATACTACTGAGTAATAATGCTATAATGGAGTATATACTAAACTCTAAAAGTTCCTATCCTATTGATACCACTTGGCCCGTGTCAATGACCAGCCTATCTACTTTCATTCTTTAGTGACTTCTTAACTTACTTGCTATAACCAATCACCAGCTTATTTCTTTCCTTTCTCTCTCTCCACGCATCTGTCCTGATTTTTGTGTCCCTTCCAATCCCCCACTTGTTGACTCTCCTTGCTTTCAGAACCAACCTCCTTTATGCGGTTATGGTATGTCCTTACCAGTCAACAAATCATCAGTGTTGCTTCTAGTCTCATTCAGGTAATGAATCTGCTCTAGAAGATGATGAAATCCAGCATTCATCATTCTTCTTAACTTTAAGTGCACTTACAAATTCACAGTCACCTGAATTTCTAACATCCTACACTTTCTACTGTCTGTGATTATCTACTACTTTTTTTTTTTTTCAAATCTCCTGAATATGAAAGGGCTCTGTTACCACTCTGCTGATCATTCTCTGTATTTGCTACCTTGAATAATCCATCCCTCCTAAACCTTCAACTAATTTCTTAGACTATTGTAACTAAATCTCCAGCCAAGACCTCTCTCTAGCTTGCATTATTTCTTGCTGCCCAAACATTACCCCATGAAGTTCACCCCATATCTTAAAACTTAAATAAAATTGAATTGGCCACATTCTGATTTAGCTCTCTACACATTCTGTAGTGCACAATCTTAGACATCTTTCAGAATGATGAGCTTGTAAGCATGTACTAGTTTTGCTTTTTCATTTTAGTTCCAAACTCCAGTCATTCATCTGGATTCTATTTTTCCAGAGTGATTAGTTGAAGACTGTAAACTTTCTCTGGGACAATATTAAATTTTTCTCCCCAAATGTAACTCCCATAATGTTGTGAAGTCTCTCTTCTTTGTTGGTTAGCATGTATCTTGAATAATATTTGAGATGAATTCCAGTTTAGGATTGTGAAATAAATTCTAATTCAAAGATCCCCTTCTACCATCACTAGTCAGGTTTGAATTTCCAAAGATCAGAAGTCTCTTCTGTGCTCCACCCACTCCATCAATAAAAGAACACAGAAGGGAGGTACATGGTCTGGTCCTGAGATGCCTCCTGCTCTTCTTGATTTTCAAAGAATAACTGGACTAATAAGGAGAGTAGTGGGGGGGGAGGAAGGAAAAATATTTCTTCAAATAATACCCCTCAGTTGCAGTCCTCTCTCTGCTAGTTTTCGTGGCTTTTTTTTGGACAGCTTCTTGTGGTGTAAATGTTCTCTTGCAACAGTAGTTGCTGGCTCTGGATACATACATGTGCATTCATCAAAGGGCTCTGCTTGCCATTTTCAATGCCCAGTTCTTGGATATGGACGGTAGTTCAGACATTTTCCTTAGCTTTTGCCCTTCTGTTCCTGAATCCCATAGTCTCTTGTCTGCAGGATTTAATTCAAAACTTCTCCTTTCCAGTCTGCCTAAATACACTCTGGGGGTGGCAGGGATTAGAGGTTCCAGCAGGACCAGTCAGTTCTTCGAATCTTTGTTGTTCTCTTAGCCCGAATACCAATTTTAGCATGATTCAGTACCCTGTAAGAATGGTGTTTCAGATTACTTCTGTCTTCCCTCCCTTTTCAATATTCCTGGCCTAGTTCAGACACTGCTCTGAAATCCTTCTCCATTCTGACTCTTTATTATTAAGTTCATTTCTTTTCCACTGCTGCCTTAATGAAGTCCCTAATTCCTAAGACATTCAGACCTTTTAAGTCTTTTTTTGGATCCTACAATTAGTGAAATTCTTATAGGATAATCTAATTCTGGGATATTTTCCCCATATTTTGAAATTTGTATACTTTTTAAAATTTCTCACCAGATTTCAGTCTCGATAAACTATTTTATTGTTTCACTTACACAAATATGTAAGACTTAGGGAATGATTTTAATAAGTGAAATTTTTATCATGGATTACAAAAAGTTACTGACCACTGACAATGCATTTCAAATTAAATTCATATGATGAAACCCATTCCTTTTTCATTATAGAATTTTGCTATAGTGAATATGACATGATATGAATGATTGGTTGGAGAATGAAGATACTAATTTCATTAAATAAATTACTGTTATGGTGATATTTTATTCCATAACCCTCATTTGGCTTGATAAGGTTATAGAAATACTTGATACATTCAGAGTAGAAGTCCAAGAATTAAATGATTCTTCAGCTTTTGTTAAGTGTCCATAACACAAGAGTAGACACTGATTTATCAAATTCTGTAACTATAAGAAGGAGGTATGGTGTGAACATAAATAGATTTTGTAATCAAGAATAATAAGAGAAATTGTTGAAGCAATTATATTGAAAATGAATCCATTCAAAACAATTATCTTAATGAAGATGATGCAATAAATGGAATGGTTTTTTTAGCACAATCTCTCTATATTTTTATAATGGGTTCTTTTTTGGTTTCCAAATATAAAGAAATCCAAATATTAGCAGATGTCATCTGATTATTCTAAATTTAAATTCCTAGCATTTAGCTTTTCTTCTTTATTCTGTATGTATATCATACATAAATATGTGATTTAATGACATGAATACAAACTGATGTGCTAATTTCTAAATGGTGAATTTCAGGAAAAACGTGTCTGAGCTATATTTTCTCAAAATGGAATTTGTAATCTAAATTTTGTCATCCATTTTCATATCAGTAATATTATAGTGTGATCCATCAAATAAAGGATTTCCCTATTGCTAGGAAAATGGCAAGAGTCCTGACATCTCCACTTTTATTAGTTTTCTAATTTTACTTCCAGACTCATACCTTATTTGATAGAAAGCTGAGTTTCTGGTTCAGTGACATACAAAAAATTGTGTAAATACACAGAGCCTTAATGTAACTAAAAGGTTAAAATAGTTTGAATGAGAACAGAAATATACATTTTTTTAATGCTTCTAGTTGTTAAGAGTAGCTAACTTTGGAAGCCTTTATCCAATACTGTTGGGTAACACAAAGAGTAACTTCACTTCTAATTGTATTTGAATTCAGTTTCAGAACATTTGTGATGTACTGGAAAATAGTCCGTCTCTAAAATGATTTAAAAAGTGTGTTCATCATGTAAATCTACTTAGTTATCATAGATATTTAAATATCAGAATCGTGAAAAGTTTAATTTCCTTTGCAAAAAAAATCAGAAACTAAAATAAGAAAAAATTCCCTGAATATATTGACTACATTTACACTGTTTTTATAAAAAAGTATATTCAAAGAACTGCTTTCCTTCTTTGTTCTGACTGGGTTTCTTAACATAAAATAGTTATTCACAAACAATCTGTTAATAAAACTGGTATCAGCTACTGAAAAAAACTGTGTGTGTGTGTGTGTGTGTGTGTGTGTATGAATGTATTAGCACAGCTGATATAAAATGCACCCTAGTGCTATTTTGACTGCTGCGCACAATAAATCTGAAGGAATGCATCTATTTAAAGTCTAAGTACATGCTGTCTATTGGTCAATTCTATTTTTAGTTCAATCATATCTTTAAAAACATCTTTAGGGGCGCCTGGGTGGCTTAGTCGGTTAAGCGTCCGACTTTCACTTAGGTCATGATCTCGCGGTTTGTGGGTTCGAGCCCCACATCGGGCTCTGTGCTGACTGCCAGCTCAGAGCCTGGAGCCTGTTTCAGTCTGTGACTCCCTCTCTCTCTGACCCTCCCCTGTTCACACTGTCTCTCTCTCTCTCCTAGAAATAAATAAAAACATTAAAAAAAAATAAAAATAAAAAAATAAAATAAAAACATCTTTAAAATGCTCAGGTGAAATATAAAAATATATCAACAAAATGAGATGTTATTGAAAAAATAAAAACAAACAAAAATCCTCTACGTTGAAACTGTAAATGGCTAGATATATGACATAAGTACATTTCTTTCTTTTGTGAATTTCCCTCTCCCATCTCATCATTCCAGTTGCTACAATAAATCATTTGTGTCCCTGAAGAAAAAAATCCTGCACCCATTTATTTATTGTCCCTTGCTTTGGTTTTGTGTCATTTATTTTTGTTCCTTTCCCCCATAGGTTTATTGTGATATAATTTACATAGAATAACATTTATTCTTTTAAGCAAATGGTTTGACAAGTTTTGATGATTGTGCATTATCACAGAACTGCCACCACAACTAATATACTGAACATTTCTAGCCCCTTCAAAAAACTTCCTTCTGTATTTTGCACTCAATTTTCTCTCCCAATCCCTAGTTTCAGGTGACCATTGATTTGATTTCTGTGCCTAAAATACTGCCTTCTCTAGAATTTCACTTAAGTGAAATCAGTGTTTAATATTTCTTCTGGCTTCTTTGCTTAGGATAATGCTTTTGAGATTCCTGCAGGTTGTTTGTGTACCAAGTCATGTTCTTTTTATTGATATAATATTCAATAATATATATGTCAAAAACACATTATTATACAATAGCTGATGAATACTGACATCTTATGTTGTTAATTATTATGGACAATGATGCTAAGTGCATTTGCATACATATTTTTCTAGACATATATTTTCATTTCTCTTGATTAAATACCTAGGAATGAGACTGCTGGATCATAAGACGAGTGTATATTTAACTGATAAACTAAATTTTCAATGTAGCTGTATCACTTTGCATTCCTATTGGCAATGTATGAGAATACCATTTCCTCCACATCTTCACCAGTATTTGGTATAGTAAATCTTTTTATTTTCATCAATTCTAGTGGATAAGTCACTGTGATTTAAAATTTATTTCTCTTATGAATACTGATGGTGAGCCGCTTTTCAGGTGCTCATTTGCTTTTCTGAATCTTCTTTGGCAAAGCTTCTATTCCAAACATTTTCCCATTTCTTAATTAATTCTTAATTCTTAGCCCAATTAAGAAAGGCTTATTGAGTTCTTAAGTCTTGTTTACAAATTTTGGAAAAAGGTTTTTGTCAGGCATGTTTTTGAAAATACGTCTTTCTAGCCTGTGATTTGCATATTCTTTTTTTTAACTCTGAATTATCAAAGAACGATCCTTTTAATTACCTCTGTTTTTATGTTGTGTGCGTGGGTGCGTGTCTGTTTATGTTCTGTTCAAAGAAATCTTGCTTAACCCAATGTCACAAAGATTTTCCATTATATCTTCTTCATAAAGTTTTATAGTTACAGCTCACTGGTTCTCCAATCTATTTTAAGTTAATTTTTGTGAATAAGTAAGATAAAGGTGAAATTCCTTATTTTACCTATAAATATCAATTTTCTATCTCCATTTGTTGAAAAGACTGTCCATTCCATACTGAATTGACTTGGCACTCTTGATGAGAGTTAATTGATCTTATAAATGTTTTAAATATTATTTTCTATTGTTCTCTCAACGTCTTGACTTCTGCTCTTGTCTCTAATATTTTCTTTCTTCTACTTAATTTGTGATTCAATTGCTATTCTTTCTCTGATTTCTTAAAATGTAAAATTAGATCTGTACCTCTCATTAGAGTCTTTAGTTAAGTCATATGTAATTTTCATGTGGTTGGATCTGGGTCTAATTTTTATTTGTTTATATTTGTCTCCATTTCTGGTTCTTGTTTCATCTTCTTGGCCTCTTTTTTATCTGTAGAGATTTTAGGATTAAATTTTAATTTTTCTATAGGCTTTTAATTTATACTTCTCTGCTTTAGTTTTCCATTAGTTGTTCTAGACATTACAGTATGAATTCCTAATTTTCACAGTCTACTTAGAATTAATGAATGAGCATTTCATATTAAATATATAAATCTTGGTACCATATAGGGAACTGATCCCCCACATTCCTTGAGCATAGGTTGTTGCATGTATTACTTATACATGCATTATAGATTCTTGCAAGACAATGGCTATAGTTTTGCTTGAAGAAATAAAACATATTGTAACAAAATAAGAAGGAAAACATAAAATAATTAAAATAGCTTTTATACTTACCCAGATATTTACCACTTTAAGTATTCCTCATTCTTTTTAAGGACAAAATAAATGTCCCTAGCTGCAGAATTCTTAATGTTTACTCAGCTTGGGATTTGTTGAACACTCTACATCTGTATATATATTGTCTTTCTTCAAATTTAAGAAAATTTCAACCACAATGTCTTCATATATTTTTATGCCTTATCCTGCTGGATAGCAAATCATACTTATGTTAGACCATTGGATATTATGGAAGAAATACCAGACATAATGCTCATTTACTTTCCAACATTTTTTCCTTGTTCTTCAGCTTGCATAACTTCTATTGATCTATCTTCAAGTCCACTTAGTCTTTCCCCTGTTGTCTCCATTTTGATGTCAAACTTGTGATCTTTAAAAAAAAATCACGAATGCATTTTTTAAATCTAGATTCATTTTGTCTTTTTTATCATTACTATGTATTTGCTAATATTTCCCATATTTTCTCTAAGTGAAACAATACTTTCTTTCACATAATTGAATATAATTAGAATGGCTACTTTAAATTCCTTTCTACTTATCCCAACATCTATGTCATTTTAGGGATGATCTCATTTGCTTTCCTTTTCTTTTGAGAGTATGCTCTGAATTCCTGCTTATCGTTAACTCAGGTAAGACAGCAACTTATAATGGACATCATGCATGTTAAGTTATGGAGACTGGAAGTTCTATTCTCCATGAGTGATTTGTTGTTTGTTTTATTTTGTTTCAGTTAGTCATAATCACAAACTCTGCCTTGGACAACAACTCAAATCTAAACACAATCTTTTGTATTAGCTAAGTTGTTTTGATTCTGATCCACAAATACATGATTAAGGGGTCTGTTGGAATATAGGCAGATGAAATTTGGGAATATCTTTTCTAGATATTTTCCTTCATAGATTCTTTTTTTTTTCTCCAGAAACCACAGTTGCCCTCACTTTGTATTCTGATTCCTCACACCATAAAATCTGTGACATTTTTCTCCACAGGGATTCTGCCTACTTTCAAACAGGAAAGAATGAAAACAAATATAAGTCTCCTCCTCTTCTGAATAGGGGCTACTCAGAAGAATTTGTCCTATTCCCTTCACTTTTCAGTAGCTGCTCTGAGGTAATATGTCCAGATCATGTAGTCATTATCTGTAAAGGGCTTCAATTGGTACCTAGTTAGCCATTACCAAAATCTAAAAATTCATCTCTCTCTTTTTTTTTTTTTAAGTAATGAAAATTAAGTCAAATATGACCATGCTTCATCTAAGCATTCCACCAGACTTTCAATGTTCCAGGTCACTTCCTTTTCCATAACAAAAAATCTTCCCCATTGATACTATTGTGCTGTTTATCTAGTCACACGATCTCTCTGGAATATTTATCCTGTTCTCATGTCTTCTACTATTGGCTGTTAATTTATATATCTTATACTTTATTTTTGAAATTTGCATGAAAAAGAAAATCAGCCTTTTCCAGATTCACTCAAAATAATCACACAAATCCCTTGGAACTAATCTAGCTCATACCCTGACAATGTGTCCCTCTGCATTTGCTTGATATGGCTTTAATACATTATATAATTGAAGCTATGCACTTGAATTTATTTTGGGGTAGTACAGTACCAACTTTGTCAGTTGAGTACCTGAAATATGGCTTGATTGCTACACTTACTTCTTTACTCTGATTTCAAGCTATACCATAAATAAGAATAACTATTTTCTGTGTCTATTGAAAGTAGTTTTATATGATTATTAAAAGTGTTGCTCTATCATTGCTTCACATATTCTAAAAATTAATTATTAATATAATGCTAGAAACATGCACTGACTATCTCTCACCTCATTCATGCATGGGGAATGAGCAATGTCTTAACTAAGACCTCTGTCTTGCTCTACATGGGCTGTTTATCAATTTCTCTAGAGTGACAATAAATCAAGTGGGAGCACATGGTAATGTAAATCACAGTCTAATTTAGTTGTCACTGTGTTGTGACACTTGGTTAAAAATGCTTTTTAATTGTGACTATAAATTATACATGAACAATTCTTAGTGACAGTCTTAATACTACATCAGATTATTTCACCCAAGGGGAATAGCAAGCATCATCAACATGAAGCAAGTGTATGTCTGAAACTTTTTAAACAGCAATTTGGGAAAAGATAATGATGATGATGTGTTCTGGTTTAGTTTCAGTGCAAAACTCTTTGAGTAGAAAGGGTTAGGGAGGGAGAGATCTTTTTGGAAATCTCTAGGCTATATAAACTGTGCAATCATGGATTTCAATCGCAGCATTTTCTCTTTGTTCTCCCACAATATGGCCATGAAAACATGAAGTCAAATTTCTAAGTTTATCAATATTCAGAAATAAGCTACTTAATCTTAGTAGGTTATTTTAGTATTAGAGAAAAAGTAAGTGGACTTAGAAGAAAAGTGACCTTTCTAAGTAGCTATTTAAACTTATTTCAAAATCTGCATTTCCTGTTTTAAAGTTATTGGGCTTTAATTAAGTAGATTCCCACTAGCTATGGCATGGCTGATACTCTATACTATCACATAAAGGAAAACAACATTTATACAGAACACTCATATTTGCTATGCTACTTTCTGTATCTAGGTAAAATGTGAATGACCTAATAAAAAATAACCTGGGGGCCCTGGATGGATCAGTCAGTTAAGCCACCGAGTTCAGCGGTGATCTTGTATTTTGTGGGCTGGAGCCCCGAATCAGACTCCATACTCACAATGTGAAGCCTGCTTTGGATTCTCTCTCTCCCTCCATATCTGCCCTTCCCCAACTAACACTTTCTATCAAAATGAATAAATAAAAACTAAAAAAAATTTTTTTAATTAAATTACATAAAGTAACATAAAATAACTTTATCCTGATCTCCATCTTCTGGAAACACTACCACATGAATGTGCTTCATTAAAAGTTATACATTTTCCTGAAAGAAGACAGGTTTGTGTTTGAATCTAGGCTTCACAGACATTATGCCTCAATTCCTTCTCTAAAATTGGAGTCATATTGGGGCGCCTGGGTGGCTCAGTCGGTTAAGAGTCCGACTTCAGCTCAGGTCATGATCTCACAGTTCGTGGGTTCAAGCCCCGCATTGGGCTCTGTGCTGACAGCTCAGAGCCTAGAGTCTGCTTCAGATTCTGTGTCTCCCTCTCTCTCTGACCCTCCCCTGCTCGTGCTGCCTCTCTCTCTCAGAAATAAAATAAAATAAAATTGGAGTCATATCCACCTCACATAATCATTTTGAAGCTCTAATAAGACAGCTATTAAAAATGGATAGTACATTAGACAGTGTAGTATTCAATAAATTTTCATGCTCCTTCAGCTGAAATCCCTGCCCTTTATGGATGTGGATAAATTCTGGAAGCAATGAAAATGATCCTCCGTATGTTGGATAGTTCTCAGATGCCCTAAGGTCTTTCACAGAATTTTTTGGCAAAACAACTCTGATCTGAGACTGTATAACTCCATTCCTAGGTAACTCTGTGAAATTTTGGGGGAAAAAATATAAACAAATGGGGGAAAAAACAAAAAAAGAAATTCTCAGTTCAAGAAGAAGATTATGAAATATAATGAAAAAACTTGGGGATGGCCTTGATGAATAAGGAAGACAAGAAATCACAAGTTGGGCTGTTTCTTCTGCCAGGAACAGTGCAACTGATGTGACACCTGCAGACAGTGTGAGTAACGCACACTAGCGGATACATACTGATTGACTGACCCCTTTATGAACACATTTACTGAGCATCTACTGCATCAGACACTCTCTTGGACATTGCAAAACAAAGATGAACAATGATCTACCCCTGTTTCAGAGGAGCTCATGGGGAAGCATGCCTCTAAGGGAGAGCTAGGCATTATTATGAGTGCCTCATAATAATAAATGCCATGGGTATGCAGGATGATTAACTATCATTTAACATTTGCAGCAATGCTGACAAATACGAATTATAGTCTCCCTTCTTATTTGGGTAGCTATATTTTGCCTATGGCTGGCTAATCATCCTTTGTAGTAAAACATCCTGCTGGTGACTTGTAAGAATGTTTACAGGATGATGAATTTGTACCAGCCTACTGGAGTTCCCAATCAGAGATTTGCCTAAGGTTTTAAGGTCTAGGTCAAGAAAAAATAGATGTAAAATTATGACACTTTATGATATTATCTCTAACATTAGAATTGTGTGTTATGTTTATTTATTTTGAGAGAGAATGAGCCTGTGCAAATGGAGGAGGGGCAGAGAGAGAGGGAGAGAGAATCCCAAACAGGCTCCTCCTTGCCAGCACAGAGCCTGACAGGGGGCTCAATCTTTACGTGAGATCATGGCCAGAGCCAAGATCAAGAGCTGGGTGCCTCACCGACTGGACCACCCCTGTGCCCTCGGTTTGTTTTTGTTCTTATGTGAACAATCAACCTCCCCCCCAATACTACGATTTTTGCATGTTGGGAGGCTCTCTGATGAATGGAAATTAGTTGTAAAATCAGGTATCCCCACAGATTAACTAATAGTGACAACTGTCTGAAGTCATATCCTAATTACCTTGAGAATTACTTAGGTACACTGACAAATGCTACAGTATAAAAAGAAAAGGTCAAATTATCAGGACCAGATTATCTGGAAGATGTGCAGTCCCCCACAATGTAGCCCATCACTAACAATCCACTATTATTGGGGTGGTCAGAAAAAAGGCAAATGGTGTTTGACTGCTATGTCTACTTTATAATATCTACAAATTTATCCACACATGGATATGGAACAAATATTGACAGATATTATTGTTAGTAAAATATTCATGCTTTTAGAATTAAAGGGTAAGACTTCGAAGCAATTCAAAATAGCTAATAAAGGAGGGGGCAAGATGGCGGAGAAGTAAGGAGCTCCGTACTTGCACTCGCGCCCATACATCACACAGAAAAGATCTGAAGCCATTGGAAACCTTACAAAACCTGAGAGATTGGGAGANGGGGGAAAGGGAGAGAAGCAAACCATGAGAGACTCTTGAATGCTGACAAAAACTGAGGACTGATGGATGTGGGGGGAGGGGGGATGGGCATGGAGGAGGACACTTGTGGGGATGAGCACTGAGTGTTATGTGGAAACTAATTTGACAATAAACTATTAAAAAAAAAATAGCTAATAAAGCATATTATATGAAGTAAAACAAATTGTATTTTTGTCTAAGCACTGCCACTTAGAGTCTGCTTGATTAGGAGGGAAGATCTCAACATCAGTATACCTCCACTTCTCTATCTATATAATCAGGATGAGAATCCCTCTTCATTTTTTTCATTCACTGAACAAATGCTGTCTACAACTGACATGTGTTGTCTAAATTTCTGGGAAGTGAGTAATGAACAGGACAGACACAGTCCTTCATGAGATACACAGCCTAACAGTGGGTATAGGGATTACAAGTTGTAATGAGTGGAAAATGCTTGGCAGGTGGAAACCTTTCAGTAAGTGTTATTTTGTAATTATGATATTACTCATATTGTTATTGCTATTAGTAAGAAGAGAAGAATTAAGAGAAGAAAGCATGATAGCCTGAGTCATAATGTTTATTAGGAGAATATTGGTGTTCACAAGTGAGGGACATTTCTTTTTTCCTTTCCATTTCTCCTTCATTTAATGGTAACTACTGAGTGTTTACCTAAAGAAAATTAGCAAATAAATGAGTCACTGCTTAAAGCAATGTGAAGGTGGGGTCTCATAAAGCTACTATTGAAACTTTCTTATGCGTGGCCCATCTTTCTCCTTCTTCTACATCTGAGGGACACTCTCACATACAGTATGGTGCTCAAACTTAGCAAATAAAAACACAGAATGCTCAATTAAATTTCAGATAGATGATAAAAAATTTTCAGTATGTTCCAAATATTGCACTGGACATAGTTATACTAAAATATATTCATTGTTTATCTTAAATTCAAATTTAATGGGGTGTTCTATATTTTACTTGGCAACCCTAACCTATAGATAAACTCTCAGGGAAATTCTCCAACATACTTACTAAACTTTTCTAAGATTTTCCCAATGTCATAAACATTACAGCACAAAATAAATGCAGGTGATCTAGTTATATCTCAGAAATGATGGTTAACTTGGACATCTGTCCCAATATGACACTACTTACATCACTGGATTTTATTTTTTTTTTCAAAATGACACTAACATAGAAACAAAGATTCTTTCAAAGTCATTTCATTTCCCTTCTATTTTTTTCTCCAGGAAACAGAAATTAATGTAAATCATAAAAGTCCTTGACCAGGTCTCCTTTCCTCAAGATTCCTCAAGGCTAAGTAACACGTGTGAGAATTAAACACGGCAAAGAGACTGAAGAACCCACACTCTGAGAACACCAGCTCCATCCACCCTGAAAGCAGCTGCCGTGGTCAGCTCTAGATGTGTGCTTGCAGTAATCAGAATGAAATGTTCTTACACTCCAGACTTAGAGGAAATCTACTGTGTTTGCTCCACAATGTCCTCACTCTCCAAAGTAGAAAGAAATAAATTAGGTGAGAGGCATCATGAATCTTTGACTAAAATGTCTTGTGATATGGGAGCTGAGGTTCAGAGTGGACTGACTGCTTTATGAGAATGAAGACCTTCATGAGTGTGTTGCTTTAAATCAGCAATCACATTTTGTGAGAGGTGACAACAGAGGATAAAAAAAATTGGCATCAGGTAGGGTAAGGGCTTCAGGAATGGGAGTACTTGGCTAGAATGAACTGAAGAAGGAGCCATCATGTGAATTTTACAGTAATGATGACAACACCAAGTCAGCAGCAAAAAGAAACAATAAAAAAATAGGACTAGTTAGCCAGAAGAAAATTAAAAATTATAAAGTCTATGTGTAATCACTGTTAATAAATTATACTGGTAGAGATTTGGCATAATTGTGACTTCAACCCTTATTCTTTCTCTAGAATCTGGCATTACCTAACAGACAGGTTTTCTATACATTATATTTGTTCAATGTTTAAGTTCTTGTGACCAAAGATATTACATTCACAAGTAACAATATCAAGTAATTTTAAAAGTACTTGTTAGAAGTAATTATTAAGGCCAAAGAACAATTATGATGTTCATTACCATGAAATACCTTGAAGGTCTTTAAAATATATTTTAATAGTGATATCAGGTTATCATATAGCAATTTCCTCCTTGGTTATATTTCATTCATCCATCGTTATATCTCATATAACCCTATAAGAGGGTTAGCACGAAACTACTTCTATAATAACAGGAAAAAATGAAAATATAAAGAATCCATGTCTAGAGACTGAAGCAATAGGAACTGAAGTGTGTGTGCACGTGTGTTTATATATCATAGTGTTCATATTGATAATATCAAGTTATTTGAATATTAAAAATATTAGGCGCCTGGGTGGCTCAGTTGGTTAAGCATCCAACTTCGGCTCAGGTCATGATCTCACAGTTCGTGGGTTCGAGGCCCATGTCAGGCTCTGTGCTGACAGCTAGCTCAGAGCCTGGAGCACTTTGAATTCTGTCTCTCCCTTTCTCTCTGACCCTCCCCTGCTCATGCTGTCTCTCTCCCTGTCTCTCTCTCTCTCAGAAATAAATAAAACATTTAAAAAATTTAAAAAAAGAAATATTATTTCTCAGGGTCTAAAAAATAAAGGAAATATGGGGCACCTGGGTGGCTTAATCAGTTAAGTGTCTGACTCTTCGTTTTGGCTCAGGTCATGATCCCACGGTTCATAGGATCAAGCCCCACATCAGGCTCCATGCTAACAATGTAGAGCCTTTTGGGATTCTCTCCCTCTCCCCTACTCTCTCTCTCTCTCTCAAAATAAATAAACTTAAATAAAGGATATAAGATTTTTGTTTCCAGGACTGACATATTTAAAAGGAAAATAATTAGAACAATTAAGTATATGGTCCTGTGACAACCACTTGACTTTGCAGGCCCTGAAAATTATGATCTATCAGATACAGATAAAGGCTGGAAATATATACCTGGGCTATTACTAGTGATTGCCTCTAGGTAGGGAATTGGAGGTGAACAAGAGGAAGATAAATACAGAGGCTTTAACTTTTGCTTTAGAATAGTTCTGCCTTTCTGCAATTTGTAAAATAGTAACAATCATACATTACTTTTGAAATTAATTTTAAATGTATCAAAGTCTTTCTCCTGGACTTTCTATTGGCATTAACAGTTGGGTGCTATATGCTAGCTGTCAAAATATTGGAAAGCACTTAGTACATTTATTCTTTTATATTGCCAAGTGTGGTAGAATATTTGCAAAACATACCGTATGTGAGCAACAGAAAACGACTTGACTTTTACATCACACCTGTTCACTGCAACTGCTCTGCTACAAACTTTCACGATAATAACTTGTTTGAAATCATTACTGGCAATACAAGTGTGATTTTTCCCCTTCTTAATAAGTCAATATTGCACCAATATAAGAAGCAGGTTTGTCAGTTCTTTCTTCATTGTGACTCATTTTTTTCTCACCACTTTAGACAACCAATATAGTGACAGGCAAACCTAAATCATTATAACAGAAAATCAGAATAATTTTCTGTGATTTTTCAATTTGATGGGCATCCAGACACAGTAATTCAGTAATCCAATCTTTCAAAAACTAAGTTTCATTCATTGGCATCATTTTCTTCTAGACATAATCTAGATTGATAATATCAATCTATTAATTATATATATATTACATATTAAGAAATATATCATTATCTCCATGAAAGTCCAGAACCTTCCAGTTTCTTCGCTATTCTCTTGAATTTGTATAGGTACCAGAAATATACAAATCCCTGGAAAACAATGACATAATTCCAAAAATGGAAAATTGATTATTCTACAGCTAACTCATTAAGAAGCTGAAACAATGCTTACCATAACTTGTCTTCCAGACAGCATACATTTTATTTAAATTTAAGTTAACTCTATGATCTCAAATATTTTCCTGACCTCAAATTATTTTACTGCACAGAGAAACTGTCATGAGTTTGTTAGTTATAAAAAATTCATACCTTCTAAGATATAAAGCAAAGTCTATATCTTTTTTTCCATGTTTCTTAGGTTGCTTTAACACTGAGTAATCTATTGACATCTATTAAAATTTAACACCTGTTAAATTCTAAAGACCTTATTAAGTTATGATCTCCTTTTCCCCCCTCTTCAGGATCACATGAAGTAACAAGGCTTTGAAGTACAGATCAAGAAGAAATTTCTTTGTTTTATGCTTCAGACTGCACATTTATTTCTTGGCAAAGAACTATATAATAAATTGCAGAATTTGTTTTGTCTAAAGAATAAAGCACTGGCATATTTTAGCTCAAATAAACGCCTGGCCAAAGAAGTAATAAATGTATCTGTGGGCATTTTCATAGACATGAATGTATTTCTTTGATAGGCATTCAGTTTGTATTCAGAACTTTTATTTGTTTTTGTGATTGATATATGCCATCCATGTTTTCCTCTTTCAAAGGCTGGATTTGGATTTTTCTAAAACACCACATAGATCCTCTTCTCAGCTTTGTTTGGATCTGGGTGGGACTTGACTGATTTGGGCGGGGCTTCATTGGATTAACTGAATCCGCATTCCCTATCCCCCTGCCAGACCTGAGTCCTCACAGACAGACTCAAGGAGGGAACAATCAACCCAGTTTACTGAAAGCTGAAATATTTGCCTAAATTCTAGAAAGAGCAGAACTAAGGAGTCTCTTTCTTCCTCTGGATTAGGTGGTGTGAGGATGTGAATATTAAAACTGCTGCAACCATATTCTGACGATGTAGAGAGATGGGAGAGAAACTCAATTTTTATGAGATGAGTCAGAGAATCAAACTTTACTTGAAGTGACAGCTAGACTTTAAAGTTACGTAAACCAAATAATTCTCATCATCATACTATTTTTTCTTATACCTTTTTTAACTTTGAAGTTTTTTGAAAAAGGCAAAGATTCTTAAAGAAGCATCTCAGTATAATAATAAAAACACACAGAAAAAACACTGGTAAATTTTCATTGAAGTTAAAGTTCATAGGACTTAACTAGGACATAATCATAATAAATTTGCTGCAATATTGTCACCAAACATATTGACAAAAAAATCTGCAATAGGTATTGATTTGACAAATTTGTTTTAGTTTAGAAAGTAGACTAGTCAATGAAAATAAATCTCTACTTTGACTCCTACAGAGAACTATTTATTAGTGAATCTATTTCCATAGAAATGCATGTAATTCACCAATCTACCGCCTGTGGACATAGTCACAACCTTATGTATGGCTTAGTAAAAAGTTACTTATAACTGTCTTTCTTGTTTGACAATGAGTAACCTCTAATGAGAGGAAGAACAAGTAACCTTGATAAAAGCATTTTATGTTTTTCTCTTTTCAAATGTTTTTTTTCTTTTTGCAATAAGAAAAAAATTGCATACAATTCAGAATACCCAAACATTTCTAGAAGACAACTTCTAGGCAAGTGGTATTTCGAACAATTTTACAAAAGATTGTTCAGAACAGTATTATGTCCTATATTCAACTGACAGATATCTATAGTTCCTGCCCCAATAAGTCATTTGTACCTCTGTCTCTACTTGTATAAGCATCTTTCCTACCATGTGATTATCACAACTCCGACTTTCACCATAGCCTCTGCAATATACAATCCAATAACCTTATGCTCTGTAAGGTGTTCTCTTGTTTCAACTTGGCCATCTCTCTGCTGTCAAAATGACCTTTCTTTTTTTATGTTTTTTATTTATTTTTGAGAGTCAGGAGAGAGTGCAAGCAGAGGAGGGTCAGAGAGAGAGGCAGACACAGAATCCAAAGACAGGCTCCAGGCTCTGAGCTAGCTTTCAGTACAGAGCCCGACGTGGGGCTCGAACCCACGAACTGTGAGATCATGACCTGAGCCGAAGTTGGACGCTTAACCAACTGAGCCACCCAGGCACCCCCAAAGTGACCTTTCTAATCCCCTTGTCAGATTAGGTCTCTTCACTACTGAAAATTTTAATGATTTCCATTGCCTACAGCATCAACCAAAAATCATTGCCCTTCATGATCCTATGCCAACCTACTTGTCCAGTTTCATAAATGCCCATCCTCATCTTGAACTGTACATTTCAACCATGTTCCTTCCACATACCATGATCACACACTTCTATTGCTTTTCCATTTGTCTTCTTTATTATCATGTCTCCACCACCCTACATTCCATTCCCTACATTTCACTGAAGAGAGTCTACTTAACAATTTTTTATTCATCTCTCAACTACTGAACTAAAGATATTGACAGTTCTCTTACAAAGTCACCCTGACTTCCTTGAGAGCCAATTTTAGGTATTCCTTCTTCGGTATTCCCATTTCATTTCAAGTATACTTCAGGGGTTTTTTTTGTTTTTGTTTTTGTTTTTATTGTTTTCTTGTTTCTCTCTTTATTAAATTATAGAGGTCACTGAAGAGACATAGTCTGTTCTTTACCTTTCTACTTGTGGCTTTTTGAACTATGCCTAGAATATCATAGATGCTTAATGACTATTTTCTTACTTCCTCATCTTAAGTGAAGCTGGACACTCTTTAAAAATTTTTTAAAAATATATATTTATTTTAAGAGAGACAGAGAATGAGAAGGGGAGGGGCAGCAAGTGAGAGGGAAAAATCCCAAGCAGGTTCCACATGCAGTCAGAGTGCAGAGACTTATGCGGGGCTCGAATCCACAAACCTGCAAGATCATGACCTGAGCTGAAATCAAGAGTTCATCACTTAACCTACTGAGCCACACAGATGCCCCAAAGTTGAATATTCTTCGAGGAAATAACATCTCTTAGGACTTTGCTCTCACAATGCACAGGGAAGAAGCAGGGGATCTTCACCACCTGAATTTCTTCTAGGACATTCCACACAAGTCTATTACTGTACCCTCTTTCCTTTCAGCCCTTTGGTATTTTCTAACAATCTTTGCAATCAATTAATGGGTCATCTACATATTCCTCCACATTTGTGGAATACTTGGATCTCTGCCTTCATCACCAAAACAACTTTTTTTGAGGTCTTTCTAGACCTCAAAAAGTACATATGATCAACCAACTAGTCTAGTCTTACAGTGTCCTTACAGCCCCACATTATAAGTGTAATATATTTCCACAATATAAAGATACTCTGATTACCTATGCATTACCATAAGAAATACAATTATACATTTTCCCAGTCATTCACCTATAATTTTACACGATGCCAGATTGAAAATGGAAGGTGAATTAGATACTCTTTCATTATCAATTTTGACTAAATTGGCCAATTATTTTTATGTCATGGGAGCACAAGTAAGTATAATTTACCATGACCTGGAATTTTTAGAAATTGTTTTTGTTTGAATTTGTCTTTTTAAAAATTTATTTTGTTCACTGTAAATTAAACCATTCAGTTTATTTGGCTTGATTTTTTAAGTTTCTTCCACTTTAAAATGTCTAAAGAACAATTTTATCATGGTAATTAAGGAAAATCATGTAGACTTTCTGCAATTTAACAAATTTATGTGGTTAAAAAAGAGATCGTTGAATGAAAAGATATCTACATTCTGTCTGGTTCTGACAACCTATAATTCTACATGTCAACACTTCTGTATTATTGTCAATCTATAAAAATGATTTCATTTCCACGGAAGTGAACTTCAAATCTACAAATATGTATAAGCATTTTAGAATTTTACTAAGGACTACTCAGAAGCACATAAAACAATATCAAAGGCCATGCTGGGTGGTTCAGTCGGTTAAGCGCCGAACTCTTGGTTTCGGGTCAGGTCATGATCTCACGGTTACGTGAGTTCCTGCCCCACAGTAGGCTCTTCACTGACAGCATGGGGACTGTTTGGGATTCTCTCTCTCCTTCTTTCTCTCTGTCCCTCTCCCACTTGTGCTGTCTCTCTTAGAATAGACAGACTTAAAAAATACCAAAATCATTCTCATTAAAGAATTTTGAGTAAAGTAAAGGACTTTAGAAAAAATACTTTGGAAATGCAGTACAAGAAATCTTAGTGAAATGTAAGACAACAGCCAAAAAAAATTGGTAATTAAGAAAGTCACTTTTGGCTTCAGAGAGGTTTAGTTGAGACTAGGAGAACTCTGTCAAAGAAATAACTTTAAAAAAAAAAACCAACTGTAACTACTTAAGAAAGGAAATAGTTTGTGAAATATGTTACCATAAACAACAACGACAACAAGAAAATCTGACTGTGAATAAAATGGGATTTATAGATGTTAGGACATTTTTGTGAGTGACTGAACATTGAAGGCAATTAAGAAAAGCCCATAAAATATACAAACAATAAGATACCCGAAAAAGAAATAAAACAATTCCACTCAACAATAGCATCAAAGACACAAATAATTAGGAATAAACAGCCAACAAAGTGAAAGATCTATATATAATGAAAACTACTAAGTCTTTTTTTTTTTTTTT
>NW_027532590.1:3823067-3870305 GCF_008692635.1 Crocuta crocuta
ATTTTTAAGAGAGAGAGAGAGACAGCATGAGCAGGGGAGTGTCAGAGACAGAGGGAGACACAGAATCTGAAGACAGGCTCCAGGCTCTGAGCTAGCTGTCAACACAGAGCCCGACGCGGGGTTCAAAACTACGAACCGTGAGATCACAACCTGAGCCAAAGTCGGACGCTACAGTCTCAATGCAATCCCTATCAAAATTCCAATGGAATTTTTCACAGAAATAGAATAAACATCCTAAAATTTGCACGGAACCACAAAAGACCTCAAAGAGCAAAGGCAATCTTGAGAAAAAAATGCCTTGGCATCATACTTTCTGATTTCAATCTGTAATAAATAGTAATAAAAACAGTATTGTACTGGTATAATAATAGACACACAGACCAATGAAACAGACCAAGAGCCCACAAATGAAGCCCCAAGTATACAGTCAAGTAGTATATGACAAGGAAGCCAATAATACTCAATGGGAAAAGGATGTTTTGTTTTTTTTTTAATAAATGGTGGTGGGGAAACTGGATAGCTGCACACTGAAGAACTTACACCCCTATCATACACCTCTAATCACAACGGATTAAGATTAAACATAATTTCTGAAACCATGAAACCCCTGGAAGAAAATATAGGGGAATAAAAGCTCCTTGTCATTGGTCTTGGCAACAATTTTTGGATATGATACCAAAAATGCAAGCAACTAAAACAAATATTAACAAGTGGAACTACATCAAGCTGGAACTCCTGGGTGGCTCAGACAGTTGAGCATCTGACTCTTGATTTTAGCTCAGGTGATAATCCCAGCCAGGGTTGTGGGATCAAACCCTGCATAGAACTTCATGCTGAGTATGGAATGTGCCTAAGATTCTTTCTCTCTCTCTCTCCATTTGCCCCTCTCCCCTGCTCAGTTCTCATTCTCTCTCTCTCTCTTACAATTTTTTTAAAAAGACAAAAAATAAAAAATAGGCAGATGAACTGAAAAGACATTTTTCCAATAAAGACACAAATGGCCAACATGAAAAAGGTGTTCCACATCACGAATCATCAGGGCAATACAAACCAAAACTACAATGAGATATCACCTCACACCTGTTCAAATGGCTATCTTTAAAAATACAAGTGTTGTCAAGAATATGGTTCACTGTTGATAAGAATGCAAATTGCTACAGTCACTTCAAAAAACACTATGAAAATTCCTCAAAAAATCAAAAACAGAACTGCCATATGATCCAACAATCCCCCTTCTGAGTATAGATGCAAAGGAAATGAAACCAGGACCTTAAAGATATATCTGAGCTCCATGTTTATTGCAGCATTATTCACAACAGCCAAAATACACAAATGACCTAAGTATTCTGGTCAACACATGAACTGAAAAAGAAGATGTGGTATTTATAGAAAATGGAATTACCCATGAAATAGAAGAAAATCCTGCCATTTGCCACAACATGGATGAACTTGAGAAAATTATGTGAAGTGAGATAAGTGACACAAAGATTAATACTTAGGATATCACATAAATGTGCAATCTAAAAAAAGCTGGATTAATATAAACAGAGAGTAGAATGGTGCTTCTTTGGGGCCGATGGTGGGGAAATTTAGGGAGCTGTTACTTAAAGGATACAAACTAGTAGCTATAAGATGAATAAATCCTGGAGATCTGATGCACAGCACAGAGATTATAGTCAATAATACTGTATTATAGCTGATAATACTATGCTATTATATTTCAAAGTTGCTAAGAAACAAGATCTTAATGTTATCACCACACACACACACACACACACACACACAATGACAATTACGGGATATGATGGCAGTATTAGCTAATGCCACAGTGGTAACCATATTACAATACAGAAACATCAAAACAACACCCTGTACACCTTAAACTTATTCAATGCTATAGGTCCTTATATCTCAATGTTAAAAAAAAAAAAGAAAAAAGGCACATATATGATGACAGGTAACTATTAAATCCTCAAACAAACCTGTTATCATTCTTTATCTCGAAAAAAAAAAAAAAACTGAGGTCCAAGTGAAAAGAATATCCCACCAATAAATGGAAGAAGAGGATCTAACTCACCATACTCACTATCTTATGCGGTAGGCGGAAGACTGAAATAAAATGAGGCAAGCTGGTGAGCTGGGCAATAGGGAAGAGTGGGCATTGTAATGAGCTGGAAACAGGCATGCCCACTCAGAGACATCAAAATGTACTTTAAAAGTTTATTATTAAGTACAAGACAACTTCAACAAAACATGTTGATGGTTTAACTCAATCTGTGTGACTGACATTCGGCATTCTAGGACAGATTCCAAAACCAATGCTCTTGCAAACTGGCAAATTAGATTACCAATTTACTCTTAAGATTAATAATGCAGCCCATTCCTAGAAGCTTCTCCTACAACAGAATGACTACCTGAAACACGATTCTATTCGCTGTAGCTTCTCCCATCCACATGATAGTCCTAGTTTATTAGTTCCAGTTTGATTAAGGATGAGTGTGAGGTCACAGTAAATATACATAAATAATAATCAAAATGGGAGGACATGTGGAAGTGGAAAAAAGACATAACTGTAGTAAAAATTCCATTTGCACAGAACTTAAATATATGGAAATAACATTACATCTATTTACTGTGGATCAGAGAAAACCCCCAAAGAGATAGACGTTCAACATATTTCCAGTAAAAGAGACAAAGGAAAATCAAAGGGGGAAAAAGAACAATAACAACAACAAAAAACCCAAACCCAACAGATGGTATCAAGAGCATATGAGGGTAACACAAAGGAGATTAATAGAAGTAATTCTCATAGGTCAGATTCATATTGTTAGAGATTTGTTATCCAGAGAAAGAAAGCAATTACAGAAAGCATTTGCATTTATTATTTCTTGCTCTACATATGGATCTAGTGAATGTGATTATATATAATACAAACCAAATACTTTTTTTGCCTTCATTTAAGTTTCTTTGCAGCTACCCACTTCTAGGATGGAAACGGGGAGCTTTTTGTCTCAGACAAGAAGAAACTGGAACAAAAGAAACCATTGAGAAGTGTGGCGATGTGAGGCAAACTTTCTTGACCTCTTTAGCAAGCAAGAGCCCATGAGACGAAGATCCTGTTCATAGTGGAAAATGTTTTCTAAATCCCTTAAGCATCAATTTAATTCATATTGAGTGAGCATTCAACTCACTAGGTTCATTTAACCTTTCCACAGGGTGTGAACCTGCCTCCTACATACATGAATAGCTTGATCTGATGCGTGCCCAAGAGGAAGAGGAAGGATGTGAAGGAAATGGGAGACAGAATCTTATTCTCCCCCAAGGGATCTGGGGGAGAAGAAGGAGTTAGAGACAGGAAGATTCATGAGGGTGGATCTTGCTCAAACTCACTTTGCAATATGTGGTTTGTTTGTGTGTTTAGACCTGTACTTCTAATCTACATTTAAGAGGACTTTCTCTGTTCAATTTTCTTTTTTTTCTTTTAAGATTTTATTTTTAAGTAATCTCTACACCCAATGTGAGTTCTGAACTTACAACCCCGAGATCAAGAGTCTCATGCCCACCAATTGCGCCCGCCAGGAGGCCCTCCTCTGTTCAGTTTTCATTGTTAATCCCTCCACCTGACTTTGAAAACTTGTTCTTGTCAAGTACTACCATGCGTTCATTCCTGTTTTTATTCTCCCATAACAAAGACATTTACGCTCGTATCTTTGACTTCATTCATCTTTTCTAGACAGCTCCTTCTTATTGCCATCTATCCCAAGAGTCTCTAACAGTCTTTTTTTTTTATGTTTATTTTTGAGAGTGCAAGTGCATAGAAGTGGGGCAGGAGAAGAGAGAGACAGGGAGAGAGAGGATCCCAAGCTAGCTCTGTGATGACAGCAGAGAGCCCAAAGCAGGGCTCAAACCCATGTAAGGCAAAATCATGACCTGAGCCAAACCATGACCTGAATTGAAGGCAGACACTTAACTGACTGAGTCACCCAGGTGGCTAATTTAATAGTCCTTAATGAATAACTCACAGTTAAGTATTTTCACCAATTTTGCTCTGATCAGTACAATCCCCAATGTATTGATAGAGTTTAATGTGTAAACAAAAATATCTAAGAAACTACTGTCTGGTGTTATTTAAGTAACTTCCTAAATCAATTGTAAACTCCTCAAATACAGACCTTATAGCTTATGCCTTTGTATTTGTTCACCTAACTTACAGAAAAGCATTCAATTTGTTGCAATTTATGGATATAACTTATTAAAGTCCTTGACCTTCTTATTAGAGATTTTATGAATATGAAAATGAAGACCAGGTATCCATCATCAGTATCTATGACAACACTGTATTCCCTTTTTTCCTTAACATTTTTAAATGGGTTAAAACAAACAATTTTTAGGGCACCTGTGTGGCTCAGTCAGTTAAGCATTCAAATTCCGCTCAGGTCATGCTCTTGCAGTTTGTGAGTTTGAGCCCCACGTCGGGCTCTGTGCTGACAGCTCAGAGCCTGGAGCCTGCTTCGGATTCTGTGTCTCCCTCTCTCTGTCCCTACTCTGCTCTCATCCTGTCTCTCTCTCTCTCTTTCTCTCTCTCTCTCTCAAAAATAAACATTAAACAATTTAAAAACACACACACAATTTCTCATTTTAAATTATCTGTATAAAAACTCCAGAGTAAGAAACAAATCTTCCCTCTATCGTCTAGATCAGTTGTTTAGAGATGATGTTAATGAGATTAATGTATCATATTCTATCTCTGTGGGCTGATTCCGCTGCAGACTGAACTATACCATGTCGCAGACAATATACCTGTTGGCCTACAAGGCTGGAAGCATAAGTCTGGAGGCAAGCTGTAAAGGAATACAGACTGTTCACCATTAACAACTAAAAACAAATTTGAAAAGGCTTAACACACTTGGTGTGAGTTGTCTGATGCACAGGTTGAACTATCTGGGCTTGTTCATATTGTTTATTTGAGATAGGAAAAAAATCAGAATAGGAGCCTTAACTTTCAGTTTAGTATAGGGCATAATAGACAATCTGGTCCATATGGGCTTAAAAAGTATATTGTTAATAATGCTGTTAATTTTGACAAAGGCACTTTGAAATATTGTCAGTTTTCTTTTTTTAAGTTCCAAATATGACTATTATTTTTTCCTTTGGGTATGGCGAAAGAGCTCTCTACTTTTGGTAGTTATTTCTTATGCTAACTGTGCATTTCTCTATTTTTGGGTTCTGTAAATAACCTGTTCTGTAGAAACTGACCTTTCATTTCTGCTTTGCCCTTTCCAATTCTACTTTCATCTGAATCTCTTCCCATTCTGTATTTTGTCATCTTCTTTGGCTCGTTATTTTGTGCCTGTTTCAGCATAATTCTGAATTTGAACACACAATAGTTCTCACTGTTCCAATTAACTGGATCGTCTACCCTTTGGATGACCTATTCTCAGGTCTCTTGTGCTAATTAAACACCCCTTCCTCCCAAATGTTTCTTAAGATGGAAGGACAGAGTGGGGAGCAAAATAAGGACTTAACTAACATCTCACTGATAAGGTGTGAAGATATTTGTGTGATAATCTTTCTCAGGCTTTATCCACCTAAAGTATGACTACTTAGGGAAAAACAAAGAAAAGCTATGAATTAGGTTATATTATTGGTCATTCTCAAAGATTTACTTAGAGAAGACATTTGGTTACTTGTACAAAGTAACTTTGATTTGCTACAGTAATAAACAAGGTATTATAGCAAAAAGGCAAGGCTTGTAGTCTAGATAGAGGACATATAGACAACCTGTACCAAGATGTAAAAAAAACACAGTTGTGAGAATCAGAAGCTGGTTTTATATCTCAGTCCTACTCCTTAAAAGGTCTGCAATCTTGGGTAAATTGTTTTTTTTTACTTCAGGTTTTCCAAAAGAAGATTAAGTATACATGCATACCTATCTCAAAACATCATTTTGATAACTAAATGAGATAATATACATACAAGCTCCTGGCTTAGTGTATGCACTCGATACTTTTCAGTATTAGATTTCTTAATCTCTCCCTGTTCTGCAATTCTCTTCATGAGCCATTAACCATTTACTTATTTGAATCAATAATATTACAAAAGCATGCAGAGACATGAAGTAAAGTACATTTTGTTTTTTTTACATGAATAAAGGTGTCTTGCAATACAAAAGACTTATGTATATAAATAAAGTTTTAAAAATATTTTCGGCATCAAAAAGGCAGAACGACTTAAGACAAAGGTCTTATGCACAAAGAACTTCAAATTCTGAAATTTGATAACAAAAGATAGAAAAAGCCATGGAACATCTAAAAAGAGTAGAAATTACAGACTGCCTTTGAAGTTCTGTATGTACAAAATTCTATAATATATATATTTTTCAATATACTTATATTGAAATTTTAACACTATTGTTAAAAGTAGCTAAATATAACAAACTCTCACTGTATCCTCTTTCATTTGGAAAGTGCCCTGGTTCGGATGGTAAATTAAATAGTTACTTTCTCAGGTGTAATGTAGCTTAAAATCATAACCTAGTAGCAAAAACACATGTGGCTGACATTGTATATTTAGTCTATATAACACTTGCTAGTCCTTCTCCAAACAGAAGTCAAGAGAGAAATAGTTCTGTGGTGTGTCACTGCTTCACATATAAAATAGCTTATAAACAGACTACTGTTTAATGTGATCTATATCATACAACTGCAAAAAGATAACAGGCAATGGATTTGGGCATCTCATCTTGCAACTGAGACAGTTGAATCTCATTTTACTTGTTTATCTTGTCTTACAATGTCTAATTTGCAGGAGTTTTATTAGTGCACTTCCAACATCAAAAAGTTGTATGTAAAATTAGCTTGGTGTTTAATCATTATTTTATTCTCATTTAAAATTAGTTTTGCCTGATTCATTATCCTTTGCTATTTACCACAAAAGAAGAAAGAGGTCAAGCAGTTCTGTTTGTAGAAAAGTATCACCTTTATTAACACGGTATTTAAAAGGTTGCCAAATTTGGTTAAGATTTAGTGGATTATCCTGATTATTTCACTTGAATGATACATTATGTAATTTCAAGAGTCTCTGCTTCTACCTCGTGAAAGAAGGCAGAAAAGAAAAAGCAGTAAAAGAAAACTGTTTTAACTGCTACAAATTCTGATCCTAGAGAGAGCAGCAGGGTGAGGCCGCCTGCTACAGCTGGACACTTCCTATGAAGTCTATCACAAGCTCTGATTCATGCCTGACACACTCGGAACTTCACTTATCATGTGGTTGTTGGTATGTGATATATAATGAAATATGTTCTGCTGTTTCAAGTTAATAATCGGCAGTAGCCCATTTCTTCCAATGGCATTTATGACAGGGCTGTTCTCTGTTTAGAAGGAAGACAGAAAATAAAAACAAAATTTTTATGTTGATTATGAAAGAAAGATGTAAGCTGTGGTCACACTTAGAGTAATTCCCTGAGAATTACTTGGGTGCACAAGCAATCCATGGATCTCTAGCAGAAATGGTTGGGGAAACTGGAATAAATGGAAAATAACCTCTATGAACACTGGTACTGAATATTCGAAAGTGGAGAAAGAGGGGTAAGCTCCATTTTGAAGGGGCAACCACATTCTAAGCAAATAAAGAATCACAGCCTAAGAAGGTAATGGGGATGCTAGGCAAGACTAAGGGAACCAAGGGCAGCAGAGCAGGCAGATAAAATAATCAAAGGGAGCACCAGACTAGAACATTCAGAGGAAGAATGTGAAATGGAAGAGACTAGGGTCTATTTTGAATGATCATTCCAAATTTGGTTGAAACTTGGAATCAAATCAAATTATAATCATCTCATAAACTCTTGGTTGCCTCCAAAGGCCATAGAGCCTGAGGAAATTTGTGATTCACAAAAGTAATCCTCAGCTTGCTGAACAAAAACTTGTTTATCAATACCAGATGTTAACAAGGACAGTTATTATTTACAGCTCAGAAAATGCATGCTGGCTTTCGTTAAATTTAACAGTCTTAACTAAAATTCCTACCTGAGTGGACTCTGTGAGGCTGATTATCTTTTCAGTAATAAATGGCTTTGCCCATGGTTTCAAGTTAGGCTTCCGCTGGCCACGTGACTTTCTTGGGATTTGATTGTTTGTTTCTGTATTTTACTGACTTTCTTTGTTGATACATTACTTCAAGTATTAAGACTAATCAAACATTTTACCAATATAAAGAAATATGTGATAATGCCAGGTGAATCATTAAATTATAAAGTTAATTCAGACTAATATGGATGTACCTTTTATTTCAATTTATAGTATTTGTTTACATTATTTTAATAGGCTTATTTAATTCTATATTTTATTTTGCCTCCAGAAAAAACTCGTATTATCTTGCCATTCACTAAGAATTTATATGAAACTGGCTTGGAGACATTTTTCTGCAACATCAAACTGACTGAGATAATCAAAATATCAAAATCTATTCTATAGCACAGGATTCATCAAGAAATCTCGGTGCTATGTATACTTTTAAAAGGACTAACAAGAAGCCTATTATTAATCAGCAAGTCAAAGTTCCTTGCAAGAAGTCCACTATTAATCAGCAAATCAAAAGTGAACTCTGGAACCTAATTTTCCCATTTGTATATCTGTATCTATCATCTATATTCATCTTTCAATAATAAAATTAGGATTATTATTTTTTCTTATTAAAAATATTGAAATATAACTTTAAATTTCTTCTTTTTTATTCGTCTCAATATTCAAGCTTTTGTAGGTAACTCATTATTGCCTAAGTCTGCATTGTGCTTCTCACCCCTGACTTTTTGTCCTAATTTTATCATCTTTATAAAGCAAACAGGCAAAAAAATACTGGTGTCTATGCTTAAAAGCTCGTATTAAAGGCTACCCTCTTCATAAAACCTTTCTTGTTATCCTAAAATCAATATGATCCTCCTTTCTTTTTAAATAAACCTTATATTTTATCTGTAACTCTTCCATATCTTGCAAATTTACTCTTTGAATTACATTAGATTCAAGCCCAGTTCCAAATCTAGGCACACACTTGATTGCTATGTGACATTAGACGGTTCAATTAAGCTTTCTGGGCATTAGTTTCTTTAACTATAAGATAGGTAAACAAGCTTTCTGCAGGCCCATTTTAAGGAACCAAGAATAAATGTCCTTGGAGCATTATAGATGTTTGATAACTATGCCTGCTTTTCTCCCTTAATCTAGTCTCAATAAAGGCTATATGTTGTTTGAGGATAGGAGTTGTGATATTTAGTGTTTTATTTCCCGAGGTCTTAATACAATGTCTGATAGTTAAGAGATTTTTAAAATATTAGTTTTTGTTTTTGTGAGAGTCACCTAATGTTTTGGTTCTCAATTCCTTTTCTTCCTATAGAGGAAGAACACAATAACCATTGTTGCAAATTACTGTTCTACCAACTCCACATGGTTATACCAAGAGTCAAAATGCCTTCATATTACCCTATTTCCCAAAACAGAGAACAGACCAGGAATAAGTGCCTAGATCAGGAATATGTTCCTAGCAAGAGAATTTTTTAAAACAAGAAATAAAAATAAGAGTCAGAGCTTTATTTGTTTTTAACAAAAACTGTGGAAGGTTAGGAACGAAGGCTGTTAACCATGGTCTTGTCCTATGAAGGAAAGCGAGCATCAGTACAAAAGAATGAAGCTAATGGACCGATAGAAAGAAAAGGTACAGTCACAAAAGTGAACTAAAGAGTCTGTTGGACTTCAAGATCTGGCCCAGGTTTCTCCTTTGCCTCAATGAATACTTGCTTTCCCCATCATTTGTTAGTTCAATTTACTTTTTCTTAAACTCAAATTGGAAGACTCTTGACTTTTCACAAATTAACCGTAACGTCATATCCCTATTTCAACTCCACACCTCATAAGTTACCAAGGGTAGGGGATTGGCTGTGTATGTATATATGTATGTAGATAGATAGATAGATAGATAGATAGATAGATAGATAGATAGATAGATATACACACATACATGCACACATTGTGTACAAAATACAGTAATAAAATTAAATAAATGTATGTAATTACACATACACATAATGCTTTACTAACTGATACTTGTAAAGATACAGCCTCAAAATTAACATGCTTATTAATTTGTAGAATTAGTAAGTCATTGGATACATGGGTAAGTTATACATGTAAGTTATACATGGGTAGAACCCTTCTTTTAATTTGCTGTGGAAAAATTGGGATGATTAATTATAAAGGGCCTGGGTAGATTATTAATCAGTATTGTAAAGTATTTATTGCAGGCACTAAAAATCAGCACAAAAATATGGATTTTCAGGATTATGTTGATGGAAGCAGCACAAGAATCAAATCACATCTTGGACTCTTGAATTATGCAGGAGTACAAGTGATAGTCACAAAGAACAATGTTCTGCTGTTTTTGCTCCAATTTTTTTTTTTTTTTTTTTTTTTACATTTAAAGCAATGCATTGCTGGATTAAAATCTGGAAACACAATTTTATCCATATATGATGGCTAATTTTATGTGTTAACCTAACTAAGACACTAGGTGACCAGATATTTGGTTAAACATTATTTCCAGGTATGCCTGATTGTTTTTAGATGAGATTAGCACCTGAATGTGTAAACTCAGTATAGCAGTTTTCTTTCCCCAGTGTGAGTGTGCATCATGCAATCTGTTGAGAGCCTGAACAGAACATGAAAGGAGAAGGGAGAATTCAGTATTTCTGCCTGATTGAGCTGGAATATCATTCTGTCCTGAGACTGGAACTCACAACATTGGCTGTCCTGAGCCTCCAGCCTATAGAGAGCAGATTATGGGACTTCGAGGCTTCCATAATCATGTGACACAATCCCTCATAACAGCTCTTTCTTTTCCTTCTTTTCTGTCTTTTTTTCCTTCCTTTCTTCCTTCCTTCCTTCCTTCCTTTCTTCCTTCCCTCCTTCCTTCCCTCCTTTCCTTCCTTCTGTATCTATCCTTCCTGTTTCTCTAGAAAAACGTAATATACCATATCTCTATTTTACTCACAAAATTCCATAAATTCCACACACAGTATAGATGAGGACAAAAAAGTGTAAGCACTCAAATGTATATAAGCATTATACACTGGACAACAACACAGTAGGCACCAGTGAATTCAGTTCAATTGAATTCATTCCAGTTAATTGATTTCGCCAAGGTCTATTATGGCATTTTTCTGGTGATCAGAGAAAATATAACCATTCTTTTAAAATCTAGAAAAGGAACAAAGGAAACAAAGGAAAATAAGCAAAACAGCATGCCACCCCTGAATTTTTCCCACACGACTTAAAAATTTTCCTGTTTTCTGTATCCAATGTTTAATCTTGACCTTCAATGCACCTGCATATACACATAAAATTTCTTCTTATGATAGTAATAATAATCTCAGGACTAATTTTTTTTCACTATGAGTTGAATTCAATTATCTTCCAACTGATACTTCATTTTCTTAATCTACTAACAAATATTTAATTGAATATCAGCTATGTGTCAATCAACATACCAGATGTGGGGAGTGTTACAGATTGGATTGCATTCTCCAAAACTGTTATTGCAGTACTCCTAACTCCAGTACCACAGAATATGAACTTCTTTGGAAACAGAGTCTTTACAGAGGTACTGAAGTTAAAATGAAGTCATCAGAGTGGATCCTACCTAATTCAATGTTTAGAGTCCTTATAAAAAGGGGGAAATTTGGATACAGATTGATTAATTAAGGAACAGATGAAGAGAAGGAACTCACAGAAAGTAGAAGACAGGACTGAAATAGATCTTTCCCCTTTTAAATTAATTAGTATTATTTTTGTTGAAGTATATAGTTGACATATAATGTTGCATTAGTTTCAGGTGTACAGCATAGTGACAACTCTGTATGTTATGCTGTGCTCACCACAAGTGTAGCTACCATCTGTCACCATACAACGCTATTACAAAACCATTGACTATATTCTCTATCCTATCCCTGGGACTTATTCATTCCATAACTGAAAGCCTCTATCTCCCAATCCCCTTCAGTTATTTTGCCCACCCCATACCCCCCTCGTATAGGACAACCACAGGCTGTTCTTTGCATTTTGGAGTCTATATCTACTATTTGTTTGTTTGTTTGTTTGTTCATTTGTTTTATGGAACAGATCTTTAGTGCCTTCAGTGGGAAAATGGCCCTCTTGCCATCTTGATCTCAGATTTATGGTCTCCAGAACTAAAGGACAATAAATTTCTATTGTTTACTTAGTTTATAATATTTTGTTATGGCAGCTTTAAGATACTAAATAGGGAAGAAAAAGATTAAAATGTGAAGCACCTTACTTTATTGAATCAGACATACATTGAATTTAGGGCCTTAAGCATCTTAACTCAAATATTTTCCTTAGGAATACTCTGCATAGGAATTTCAAAAAAAACTGCCATTACTTAGAATAGTGTGTGTGTATGTGTATATATGTATGTGTGTGTATATATATATATATACATATATATACATGCTTTCGTATATATATGTATATATGTATACACACACACTATATATACATATTTTTTAAGTTTGTTTACTTATTTTTGAGAGCCAGAGAGAGCAATTGGGGGAGGGGCACAGAGAGAGGGAAAGAGAGAATCCCATACAGGCTCCACACTGTCAACACAGAGCCCAATGTGGGGCTTGAACTAAAAAACCATGAGATAATGACCTCAGCTGAAACCAAGAGTCAGATGCTTAACCACCTGGGCCACCCAGGTGCCCCTCTGTGTGTAAGTCTTTTCAGGTGTAGCATAAATTGTTTCATTTGGAAAGAAATGCAAATATTTCTGCCATACAGTATGAAGTAACACAATGGATATGCACTGGGCATAAAAACAAAGACATTTAAATATATACACATATACATATATATATATTTACATACTACATATATAGGTATACAGACATGTATATATTGCATATATATACATGTATTGATTTATGCGTATAGGTATATACACACATATGTATGCAGGTATATGATATATATGTATACACACACACATACATATGCATACACATGGTCCATAAAATCAACCTTATAGCTTTATCACTAATGTAAGGCAATACATCTAAATGTAAATATGGCTACCTGTCTTAGACCACAGTTTAGCTATGGCATGATGAAAAGAAAAGTTTTTTCAGGTGTAGCATAAATTGTCTCATTTGGCAAGAAAGCCAAATATTTCTGCCATATAGTATATAAAGTAACAAATTGGATTTGGTCTTGGCATAAAAACAAATATGTATTTAAATATATTTACCAAAATATATTTAAATTTTTTTCACCTATAATACATGTAAACATACTTAAGATGACACCTGGCTTGAAACTAAATCTGTTTTGCTAGCACAGTAATTTCATTTCAATGTCCACATTCAGAATTTAAGGACATCACTGTGAAGGATGTAACATCAGATTTTTTACTGCGTACTTAGTTTTCATGACTGCACTTACTTCTCTCCACTATACTTTCAGATCAGTAACACAGTAGGTATCCTGTAGGTCTCTCTTGATGGCTCAAACTGATTATGTTGTTATTAAATTTCAGAGACAATGAGATTTATTGTAATACGTGACAAAACTAATAATCATTAGAGCATGGCATTTTAGCAATCTGAACTAGAGTTCCACAATCCCAGTAGTATTCCTTTCTTTTTTTTTTTTCCTTCTGGATCTAAACATTACTTTATTTATATATCGTTACTCTGTTAGTATATTGCACAGAGTTACAGCTTTTTTACATTTCCTGTGAATTTTTATCTAACTTACTATTATTTGGTAACTCCAACAAGGATTCAGGAAAACAACTACTGTCATGCTTGGGCAACAATGAAGGGTGAAAGGAGTGCAGAGCCTTTCCCAAGGGAGGAAAAAGCCAAAAGAAGCACTGAGGATTGATTACAAATTTAACTTACCCATAACTTTGTTCCTATGTATTTTAATGCAATTGTTCACTATTTTATAATTACACATTTATATAATAATGCTAGAATAAATTAGTTTTATTTTAAATTATGTAATAAACCTTCATGTTGTTCATATTAAATTCCTAAGGAAGTTGGGGCGCCTGGCTGGCTCAGTTGGTTAAGCATCCGACTTCAGCTCAGGTCATGATCTTACAGTTCTTAGGTTCGAGCTCCGCGTGGGGCTCTGTACTGACAGCTCAGAGCCTGGAGCCTGCTTCAGATTCTGTGTTTCCCTCTCTCTTTGACCCTCCCCTACTCACACTGTCTCTCCCTCTCTCTCAGAAATAAATTTTTAAAAAAACATTAAAAAATATTTAAAAGAAAGTCCTAGGGAAGAAATGGTTATATTAGTTTGGTAGGGCTGCTAAAATAAAGTAGCACAAATGTAGGGGTTTAAACAACACAAATCTAGTGTCTCACACTTCTGGGGCTAGAAATCTAAGATCAGGGTGTTGGAACGCCATGCTCTCTCTGATGGCACGAGGGAGGGATCTGTTCCAGCTTCTCTCCAGGCTTTTGATAGCTCACTGGCTTGTGGTATCCTAACTCCAGTCTTTAGGCGGGTGTTCTCCCTCAGTGTGTGTCTGTGTCCAAATTTATTTATAAGGACACCAGTCAAACTGGATTAGGGACCCACCCTACTCCTGTAAGACCTCTTCTTAACTTAACTAATTACATCTGTAATGATACTATTCTCAAATAAGCTCACCTTCTGAAGTAATTGGAGGTTAGGACTTTGTCATGTGAAGTCTTAGGAGATACAACTCAACTCATAACAATAGCCAAGAAAAAATACTCACAGAAATTATTTTGATATTTATATGAATGGTTAATTTTCATATCAACGGTGAATAAAATTTATTTATATAATATATATTATAAATATATGTATGTATATAATATACATAAATAATAGGAGCTTAAAATAGAAGCTTTTCTCCTTTGTAAATAAAAGCAGTCTATCATCTGGGACATAGGTACATTTGATCCACAATACTCAATATTTGAAAGAGGGCCCTTTGTATACTATTCATCATATCCACATTCCAGCTGACAGGAAGAAGAAATGTAAGAATAATTCCTGAAACTCCCAGGCATATTCCATTAGCCTGTAGTAAGTCATATGACCACATTTGTTGTAAAAGGGACTGAAAAATATCATCTCTTTTTTAGGTGGCTATGTAACTAACTACAAAAGACTCATATTCCAATGAAGAAAGAGAGAAAAGATATTGCTTGACAGCTCCATGGAATATCATGTTAAAATAATAATAGGAAATGATACTTCATTCAACAAATATTTATTAAATTATTTCTTTTGCCAGCTAATACAAGGAGCTGGGGTACAAATATAGAAGATGCTTATGTCAATGAACTCAAAGACAATTAGTAAGACAAATCATCATGCAATACATAAATCTGCAATACAACAAAAATAGGATCTAGTAAATATGTGATATGAGAGAATAAAAGAAAAATCAGCAAAGTTGGTGAAACTTAAGCTAATGCTAGAAGCATGAGCAAGAATGTACCAACAAAGAGGAATAACGTAGACAGAAAACCAAGAACAGAGGTACAGGTTGACCCAAGGGATATTCTTAGAAATAATTAATGAATTGGCTATTCATTGTTTACTCAATCTTACTCCAAGAAGGTTTTTGTTTGTTTCATTTTGGTTCGGTTTTGATTTTGGTTTTTTGTTTGTTTTACTTTTTAGTTGAATTAAGTCAGTTTGTCACCCCTCCCTCTTCCTTCCCTTCATTCCTTCTTTCATTTTTTCCACATGTTGATCATCTAATAGAGGTATATAGTTAGGCAAGCCCTGAATATTCCATTTAGAATTACAAAAACAGCCCTGGCCCCACAGATCACAGTCTAGAAGAAAAATAAATTAAGTGGAGAAATACTTCAGATATACCAACTAAGGTAATTTTCCCCAGTACTTCCCAGCACCCTGTGATGTTTTCCCATTTACATGAAATTACTAAATTGGAAGGAGTGGAATGTTTTCCACCTAGAGAAGTTTAGAACAGAATTTTGAGTTACTGAAGCCCAGACTTGATTCAAAGAACACTGTGTTCCAAGATGACTCAATTCATGCAAAATACTTCATGAATGATAGCAAAGCTACTTAATTCTCAAATGAAGTATAATATTCTGATGAGAGGAAGACAAAAGGTGAGTTTGATGTTGGTTATTTAAGAACAAGCTCACATTTATCTTTCACCCAGAGCACCAAAATGTTTCAGAGAAAATGATAAGGGACCAGGAGGAAAAAGGACTTTGCCCTCATCCCCAGGTTGTTTGGGGTAGGAAGATATCTCTTCTGCGCAGAAGTGAGCCACAGTCATACGGTAATAAATAGATGAACATAAAGAACACTTTTGATAGAGAATGTAGGGGGTTCAGCAAACACCTCACTTTAACAAAAACTGAAGGAAGAGGGAAGGAACAAAGGCAACCTAGCAGAGCCAATCTTAGACAGATTCCTATTCTCAACATCAGGCCTTCCTCCTTTCTCCACAATCCTGTTTACTAGATAACTCCCAGATATTATGTTTATTTTTTAACCTTTTAAGAATTGGTAGAATCTCTTCCATTACATACATTTGAAATCAGAACATCTGGTTCAAAATCAAAAGGAAATGACAATTTTAAAACAGTAACGCCCTAAGCTTATTTGAAATAATTACACTTTAAACTTACTTAATGGGTTTTTTCTAAATTCACTGGCTGTTTCCAGATTTATTGCAATATAACTAACATATAACATTCTGAAAGTTTAAGGTGTGCAACTGTTGATTTGATGCACATATATTGCAAAATGATTACCACTGCAGCATTAGCTAACAGCTCCATCATGTACCATAATTATAACTATGTGGTGAGAATATTTAAGATTTACTCTCTTAGCAACTTCCAAGCATAGAATACAGTATTTTAAACTATGGTCATCATATTATACATAAGATTCCCAGAACTTACTCATCTTATAACTGTAAGTTTTTGCCCTGTCATCAATATCTCCAATTTCCCCAGCTGTCAGCCTCTGGGAACCACCATTCTAATCTTTTTATGAGTCCAGATTTTTTGATTACACACATAAGTGTTAACATGCAGTACAGATGACTCTTGAACAATATGGGCTGGAAGTGTGTGGGTCCACATATTAAAGATTTTTTATATAATTTTCTTAATATTTTTTCTCTAGTTTACTTTTTTTCAAGAAGACAGTATATAATACACCTACCATACCAAAAAAAAAAGTGTTAATCGTTTTTATTACTGTTAAGGCTTCTGTTCAATAGTAGACTACCAGTAGTTAAGTTTTAGGGGAATCAAAATTTATATATAAATGTTCACTTGTAGGGAGGGGGGGTGGTCAGCAGCCCTAACCCTCACACTGTTTAAGGGTCAACTGTATTTGACTATTGGATTTACCTCACTTAGCAGAATTCCTTCAAGATCCATCCATGTTGTCAAAAATGGCAGAATTTTCTTGTGGTTGAATAATATTCCACTGGGTGTGTATATATTTTTATTCCATACCTTATTCATCTGTTCATCCACTGATGGACACTCAGGTTACTTCCATATCTTTATTACTATGAAAAATGCTACATAAACATGGAGTAGAGATAACTCTCTAAGACTTGGACTTCACTTCTTTTGGCTGTATACTGAGAAATAGGACACTGGATCCTATGGTAGTTCTATTTTTAATTTTTTGAGGAACCTCCATAGTGTTTTCCATAGTTGATACACCAACTTACATTCTCACCAACAGTGCAAATGAGTTCCTTTTTTATCCACAACCTCGCTGATGCTTGTTACCTCTTGTCATTTGAGTGGCAGACATTTTGATTTGCTTTTCCTTAGTGATTAGTGATACTGGACATTCTTTTATGTATCAATTGGCCAATTAGATGTCTTCTTTGAAAAATGTCTTTTGAGTTCTTTCGCCTATTTTTTAGTTGTTTGCTTTTTGCTATTGAGTTGTATGAATACTTTATACACATTGGATATTAACCCTTTATCAGATAAATGGTTTGCAAGTATTTTCTTCCACTATGTAAGTTTTTTTTATTTCAAAATCGTTTCTTTTCATTCCCAGAAATTTTTAATTTGATATAGTCTGACTTATTTTTTTTAAATGTTTATTTATTATGAGAGAGAGAGAGAGAGAAAGGGAGCAGCAGAGAAAAAGTGAGAGAGAGAATCCCAAGCAAGCTCTGTGATGTCAGCTCAGAGCCTGATTTCAGGTTGGATCTCAGGGAGTGTGAGATCATGACCTGAGCCAAAATCAAGAGCCAGATGCTTTATCAACTGAGCCACCCAGGGACCCCTGACTTGTTTATTTTTTCTTTTGTTGCTTGTACTTTAGATGTTATATTTTTAAAAAATCATTGCCACGACATAGGACAAGGATATTATTTTCCTGTTTTCTTCTAGGAGCTTTATGGTCTTAGGTCTTACATTTAAGTATTCAATCCATTTCAAATTCATTTCTGCTAGTGGTATAAAACAGAAGTTCGATGTTTTTCTATCCATGTGGTTATCCAGTTTTCCCAAAACCATTTATTGAAGAGAATATCCTTTCCTCATTAAGTATTCTTGGCTTCCTTGTCAAATATTAGTTGACCATGAGTCTGAGGATTTGTTTCTAGGGTTTCAATTTGTCCAATTAGTCTATGTATCTACCTTTATGACAATACTTTACTGTTTTTATTAGTACAGCTTTGTAGCAGAGATTGATAATCAGAAAGCTTGATGTTTCCAGCTTTGCTCTTTCTCAAGATTTAGCTATTCTAGATCTTTTGTGGTTCCACAAAAATTGTAGGATTTTTCCCTGTTTCTGTGAAAATGTGATTGGAATTCTGATAAGTATCTAACTGAATCTATAGATTGCTTTGAGTAGTATGTACATTTTAACAATATTAATTCTACCAATCCATAAACATAGTATACTGGATGGAGTATACCATAAATATAGTATATTGGATATATGGAGTATACCATTTCTTTGTGTCTTCTTCAATTTCTTCCATAAAGTCATAGTTTTCATTGTACATATTTTTCACTTCCTTGGTTAAACACATCCCTAAGTATTTTATTATTTTTATGCCATTGTGAATGGATTGTTTTACATATTTCATTGTGAACTTACAGAAATGCAACTGATTTTTATGTTGATTTTATATTCTGCAACTTTACTAAATTCATTGATGAGTTCCAAGAGTTCTTTGGTAGAGTCTTTAGGTCTTTCTCCCTACAGATCATATCATCTATGAACAGACACTTTTATTTCTTCTTTTCTGACTTGGATGTCTTTTATTTCTTTTTCTTGCCTGACTGCTCTGGCAAGGATTCCACAACTATGCTGAATAAGAGTGGTTAAAGTGAGTACCTTTCTCTTGTTCTTGATCTTAGAAGAAAAGCTTTCAATCTTGCACTACTGAGTATGATGTTGGCTATGGCTTGTCATACATGACTATTATAATACGGAATGTTTCTTCTATCCCAAATTTGTTGAGTGTTTTTATCATGAAAAATTTTTACATATTTTGTCATATGTTTCTAATGAGATGATTATACAATTTTCATTTTTCATTTTATTAATTTTGTATATCACATTTATTCATTTGCATATGTTAAACCACCCTTACTTCCCAGGGATAAATTCCACTTGGCATTGGTGTATGAATCCTTTCATTGTGCTCTTGGATTTAGTTTGCTTATATTTTGTTGAGAATTTTTGCGTCTATATTCATCAGAGATACTGGTCTATAGTTTTCTTTTCTTATAGTGTGTCCTTCTCTGGCTTTAGTATTCATAATACTGATCTCATAAAATGAGTTTTGAAGTGTTCTTTCCTCTTCCAGTTTTTTGAAATTTCCAGGATTGATTTTAATTCTTAAATGTTTGGTAGAATTTACTAGCAAAATCATTTAAGCTTGAGCATGTCTTAATTGGGAGGTTTTTGATTATTGATTCAATCTCCTTACTTGTTATTGATCTTTTCAAATTTTCTATTTCTTCCTGAATCAGTTTTCGTAGTGTACATCTTTCTATACATTTATCCTTTTCTTCTTGGTTATCCGATTTGTTGGCTTACATATATGTTCACAGTAGTCTCTTACGGTACTTTCTATTTCTGTGGTATCAGCTGTAATGGCTCCTCTTTCATTTCTTATTTTATGTTTGAGTCTTCTTAGTATAGCTAAAAGTTTGTCAATTTCTGTTACTTTTCAAAAATCAGTCTTAGTTTCCTTGAATTTTTTTCTGTTTTTCTAACTTCTCACTTATTTCTTCTCTGAGTTTTGTTATTTCCTTTTTCCTACTAATACCGGGCTGAGTTTGTTTTTTCTAGTTCCTTAAAACATAAAGTTAGGTTGTCTATTTGAGATCTTTCTATTTTCTTTATGTAAGCATTTATCACTATAATCTTCCCTCTTAGAACTACTTTGCAGTTTGCCATAGATTGTGCTATGTTGTGTTTCCATTTTTGTTTGTTCCATGAGAGTTATTTCCATTCTGATTTACTCTGTGACCCACTGGTATGTTAATTTCTCACATAATTGTAAAACTTCTCTGTTGTTATCGATTTCTAGTTGATAGCATTGTGTTCGCAAAATATACTTGGTATGATTTCGGTCTTCTTAAATTTGCTAAGACTTGTTTTGCAACTTCTCATATGATCTAGTCTAAGGAATGTTCTTTGTGCACTTTAGAAGAATTGCATTCTGATGCTATTGGATGAAATGTTCTGTAAATATCGGTTAGGTCTACTTGGTATAAAATATGATTAAAGTCCCTGATATTCTTGTTGATTTTCTGTCTAGAGGATTTATACTCTGTTGAAAGTGGGGTATTCTTTATTACTATTATATTGTTGTTTATTTCTCCCTTCAGATCTGTTAGAATCTTCTTAATATGTTTAGGTACTCTAATGTTGAGCGCATATATATTTATGATTGTTAATCTTTCTGACTAATTGACACCTTTATCATTATATAATGGCCTTCTTTGTCTCTAGTTCCCATATTGTACTTAAAATCTATTTTGTCTGATAAAAGCAGAGTTACCCAGCTCTCTTTTGGTTTCTACTTGCAAGAAATATCTCTTTCCATCTCTACACTTTGAGCCCATATGTGTAGTTAAAGCTAAAGTGACTCTCTTGTTTTTTTAATCCATCCACCACTCTATCTCTTCTGATCAGGGAATTCAATCCATTTACATTTAGAGTAATTATTAACAGGTAAGGGTTTACCAATGACATTTTTAGTTGTTTTCTGGCTGTTTTATAGTTCCTGTGTACCTTTCTTCCTCTAGTGCTGCTTTCCTTTGTGAACTGATGGCTTTCTGTAATGGTATGCTGTGGTTTCCTTTTTACCTTTGTGAATTTAGTTAGGTTTTTGCGCATAGTTACCATGAGGCTCACATAAAACATCTCACAGATATAATAGTCTATTTTATTCTGATAACTTAACTTTGATTGTATACCAAAACTCCACCATTTTGCTAGCCACACCTTTAAGTTTTAATGTTGTAATTTATATCGTCTATATGGTATATCCATTCACAAATTATTGTAGCAATTTTTTAATGCTTTTATTATCCTTTAACCTTTATGTTAGAGGTAGGTGGTTAATGTGTTACCATATTAGAGTACTAGAGTATTCTGAATCCAATTATATACTTAACCAATATCTGTGTTACATATTTTCATGTACATAATTATAACTTTCAGGTATATAAATATAATTTTCATGTTACCAATTAGCATGCTTTCATTTCAGCTTCAAGTCTTTCAGCATCTCTTGTAATACAGGACTAGTGGCGATGAACTCCTTCAGCTTTTGTTTGGGAGTCTTTATTTCACCTACACTTCTAAAGGACAACTTTGCGGGGTAAAGTATTGTTGGTTAGCTGCTTCTTTATTTCAGCACTTTGAATATATCATCCCACTCTCTCCTTGCACATGAGATTTCTGCTGAGAAATCCACTGATAGCCTATGGGAAGATCCCTACATGAGAGATTATTTATTATTATTATTATTATTATTTGGTTTTCACTACCTCTAAAATTCTCTTTTTGTCTTTGATTTTAGATACTCTTATGTGTCTCAGAGAAGGTGTTTAGTATTGAAATTTTGGGGTGACCTATAAGTTTCATAAAATTGGATGTCAAAAATCTCTTCTCAGATTTGGAACGTTCTCAGCTTTTTTTTTTTTTTTTTTTTTTGAGAGAGAGAGTGCAAGCTGGAAAGAGGACAGAGAGAAAGAGAGATAAAGAATCTTAAGGAGACTCCACACTGATGCAGAGCTCAATCCCAAGACCCTGAGATCATGACTTGAACTGAAATCAAGAGTTGGACACTCAACAGACTGAGCTACCCAGGTGGCCACCATATTTTATTTAAATGAATTTCTGCTCCTGGGACTTCAACACTGTTTCCCTCAATGATGTACCAAAAGTACCATAGATTTCTTCATTCTTTTCCATTTTTTTTCTTTATGCTCATTTGATTGGATAATTTTAACTGATCTGTTTTAACGCTCACTAATTTTTTCTTCTGCTGGTTCTGTATGATTGAAGCACACTATTATTATTATTATTACTACTACTACAACTACTATTATTATTATTTTTTTTTTTTGAAAGAGGGGGTGGGTAGAAGGCGAGAAAATCTTAACGAGACTCCATACGTAGGGTAGAACCTGATGTGGGACTCTACCTCATATACATGAGATCATGACCTGAACCAAAATCAAGAGTCAGATGCTTAACCAACTGAGCTACCCAGCCACCTCTGAAGCACTCTAATTAATATTTCAGTTCAGCCACTGAATTCTCCAGCTCCAGACTTTCTGAGTTTTGTTCATTTTTTCCTCACCTCCAGGGGAATACTCATTTTGTTCACTGTTTTTGACATACCATTACATTGTTTATGTGTGTTCTCTTATAGCTCTTAACAACTTTAGAAGAATTATTTTGAATTCTTTCTCACACAATTTCTTGATTTCCATTTTTAGGGGGCCAGTTCCTGGAGGTAAACTCCCAGGTTTTAGATACAGCCTAGGACCCCCCAAATTGACAGAAATTTTCTGCCACCTCTAAGTGCTAAAAATAGATTGTTTCATGATAAAAATATAAGTTACTTTTCCATATCTGACACAGCCAATTGGGATTTTTCATATGCTTAGCAGACAAAATAACAAGTTAATTACTATGTACTATGTGCTGTGATCTGGGAAGTACTGAAAACACACAAAAGACATTTAATTCAAATTTGTAGAATCAAGAATAAGCACTTTGAAATGAGAAATTTCTAAGAATAACGCCAAAAGTTAAACAAGGAGACTAAAAAGGTTAAACAAGGAGACTAATAAGGTACAGGGTTAGAAAAGTAAAAACCCTCAATAATGGACTCTAAGGAAATGAAAGAATTCCACTATGGATAAGACAAAATTCCAAGAGTCATAGTAAGAGATGGTTGGAAGGCAAGCAGAGCCCAGATTATACAGAACTTTTTTAGTTCCACTAACGTATATTAGGTGCTAATTAGGTGTTAGGTGATATTAAAGACTGTGGATTATGTCCAAAGATTTGTGTTGGATCCATATAGAATTTTAAGCAGAGAAGTGACATGATGTGATTTGTTGTTGCTGTTGTTTTTTTTTTTTAATCACCATGGCTACTATGTGGAAAAAAAGATCAGTGCAGAACATGAATAGCAATACATAGATGCAAGTGAAAGACAACAGTGGTTTGATTTATAGTTGGGGCAGTGGAAATGGAAAGAGTGGAAATTTTAAGTTATTTTATAAGCAGAATGAAAAATGTGAGCGGCAGTTTGGGGGCAGTGAGGTAATACAGAATCACTGGACACCTGCAGGTTCCTGACTGACATTTGGGAGAACAGTGGTTCTAATTTCCTGAGATATGAACGACTATTCTGATATTTATTTTGCAGATTATTCTAGCATTTTTTAGTATATTTATTATAGAGGATGAACTTGAGGCCCCTTTGTCAAGTGTATTGGAAACATTTAATTTATAAATATGAATTTAGACTGATAGAATCAACACTACTTTGATATTTATGAAATCTTCCCATACAGGAAAATATTGTATCTCTAAATGGTATGTTCTTTTTTCATCTATATTTTATGTCTCTATACAGTTACAGTTTTCATCATCTAGGCCTTATATATATTTTCTAAGTTTATTTATTATATTATATATTACCAAAACATTTTATTAAGATTGATAATTTTCTTAAATGTTATAAATAGTAATTATTGGCTTATAAAAGAGTAATGATATTGTTATATTTATTTTGTAAGTAACTACAAATATAATATTTTTGAAAATAATTTTATTTGAATATTTCTAGTTATATAGCAGTCATGACCATCCAAAAGAAAAAAACTTTATTCTTAGATATTTGTGCCTCCTGATTTTGTCCTTCAAACTGTATTATTTATCTCTTCCAAACAAATGTTAAATAATATAGGTTATAAATAGCCTTTAAGTATTCTTTTGTTCTCATCCCAATCATAATTTGCTATAATACTGCCTCTTGGGATATCATCCCTAAAAAGTAGCCTTCCATTCCAAATTAAGAAAAAAACTAAATTCAATGGTTAGCTGATGTTGAATTTTATCAATTATTTTATAAGATCTATTTAACAGATCACACGATAAAGTATATTATCCAATTACATGATCCTAAACAACCACAACACTACTTGATACTTTTTAATTATGAGCAGAGATGCATTCTATTAGCTAATAAGTATTTTATGATGCTTGATTATTTATATAAAATGTACTACATTTTTGTTGAGGGTGTTAGTTTGGTGAGAGGACAACCTTTATTATATTTAACATCAGAATTATGTTAGCTCTTCACAATAATTTGGTATTAAAATTGTCAAATTATTTAGTAGTTTACTTCTTATATGAAGGTTTATTTGTTACATTTAGGTTTGAACACAATCATGGAAATGTCTGATTTCAGCAGTTCTAAGACTAACTTTTCAATGTAGTTCTGTGTATTGAATTTGGGCCTTCTCAAAAACATGGACATATTGCTCTTATTTTCTTCTGGCATCTAATGTTTAAGAGACAAACTTAGACACAATCCAGATTTGTGTTTTGAAAATTGGATCTCTCCATTTCTGCTTTGATGCATATAAAATATCAAATTTTCCTTGAAATGCAATACATTCTCCAAAATGTCTAAATGTCTAGATAGCTGATAAAATAAAAAAACATGAGATTGTTTTTGGCCTAAAAAAATGTTACTATCCTCCAACTTTAACATATTTCTTGTTACAGTAATTCTGGTTTTCTCTTCTGAAAACCAAATTATATAGATGTATATAATCAGCATTTTGTAAACTTGAAATCTATAATTCTCTTCATGATCAATTAAAAGTTTCTATTATTTATGTTTTTGAGTTTTTTTGTTGTTGTTGTTTTACAATCTAAGACATTGTCTTAAGCGTGTATCATGAATTCCTTACTGCTTTTTCCATAATGCTGCTCACCCCATCTCATCTCTTTTTCTGCACACCTTTCTGTTGGCACCCGTTTGTATATCTGCCTTTTGTTTTACAATTCATTTCTTGATTCATAAAAATTGGATTCTTGAAATTTATCAGGACAATGGTCCAGCAGCCATCTAACATTTACTTATATTTCTTTTTATTTTTTAAATTTTTTAAATATTTATTTATTATTGAGAAACAGAGAGAGACAGAGCATGAGGAGGGGAGGGGCAGAGAGAAGGGGAGACAGAATCTGAAGCAGGCTCCAGGCTCTGAGCTGTCAGCACAGGGCCCAACATGAGGCTCGAACTCACGAACTGTGAGATCATTACCTGAGCTAAAGTCAGATGCTTAATCAACTGAGCCACCCAGGCACCCCCATTTACTTACATTTCTAAGATTAATCATTTTTTACAATAATGTGTATGCCTACCTTTTAAGTGTTATTTCCCATTCTGTGCATTGATTATTATATTTACTGGCTCCCATTTTCTTAATCTTTAAAGCATTTTATTTTACTTCTCTTTAAATAGTTAAAATCTTGTTTAGATAAACTTCTTATATCTCATCAAGGTACAGTCAATGGATTTTGGAATCTCTTCTATTCCATTTGCATTTTCAAAAAACAGGAGGAAGCAACACACATTCCTTCAGTGTGCTGCAGGTAATTTAAACTATGAGGTGGTCTGGGTGGGAAATGTTATTAAATATCCTGTTTTAAAAATAAAACTGAAACCTAGCTTTATTAAGACTAATATAAACAAACTATAATCTATGCATCCTAAATAAACTAGGTTTAATACAATTTAGGGTTTTGTATGGTGTGACTATACACAAAGAGTTGATGGGAAATATATAGTTTTGAGTGTTATTTTGTTACATTACAGCCATATCTTGTTTAATATATACTTAATATGAAGTAAAATTATGACTGTGCTAACATGCCTTGATACCTATTTTCCTTCAATCCTGAAGAATTTAATCACTATACCTCATATTTGAACATATTTATCATATATTCGATAATCTGTCATTTTCTTAATTCCTTTCCCACAAAATAATCATGGCATATAAATTAGAGAGACTATCAGAGTTTAATGACATTTGGAACCTAAATTTGTGATATAAACATAGGAATTATTCAGTAAATAATTATCCCCTTTAGAGACAATATAAGAGCAATCATTATAAAGGATGCTTACAACATTTTATATTTTCACAAATGATTCTCAACAAAACATATGGAAGACACTTAAGGTGTTCTACCCTAGAAATAGAATATTCTTTTTCACAAGTGCATCATTAGTTAATACATGCACTTTGTCCTACAAGGAATTTTCACTTTGGAGGACTTAGATATGTAAATGTAACAACTTCATTAAACTAATGATGAATATCATGTTCAGTGTTAAGTTTAATAATCTATTAAAGCTTTTGCAGAAACTTTAGAACAAATAATGTAACATATTACTTGCCTACTGAATTACAGAAAGATGAAACATTACCAAGAATGTAATGAGAGAAGATCAAAAGTAGATCAAAAAGTTTGAAGGGAAAAACAGAGGTAGAAATTTCAGTTATTTTAAAGAAAACAGGGAGGCAATTACCAAGAATATATGAACTGAAGTTATCTCCTTTCAGAAATTCTAAATCCTTATACCACTTATATAGTATCTATATAAAATAATAGAAAACCATGCAGTTATGTTAAAGTTGAACACAGAGGTCTACAATAAATTCCCCAAAGACATTGACATTGATCATAAAAAGATATGCTTACTGAGGAGTTGTTCTGCAGTCAAGCTGAGTAAAGACGAATTCTCCATATTTATCACCACTTTTCTAGTGCCTTACAGTACTTTCAGGGATGATACTTCATTCAGTTTTCAAATAATTGATCACTGATCATTGATTCCTCCTGGAACTCAAACTATAACCCAACGGTAGGTAGTGTTCAGAGAACTAGATGCCTAGCAGTTTTAGTTACAAAACTCTTTCAAATTAGTTCGTAAAGTAATATTCTGTTCTTTCAGATGACACATTACTCTGTATTTTTATTGTAAAATATATTTCTGGTCTCTACAATATGTATTTTTTGACAACATCATTCACACTCATATATTTTAGACCTTTTAAGTTATATATTTAATTGATTCAATTCATATCACTGATAAAATAATTTAATAAAATATTTAAGAACAAAAAATTAGTGTTACTTACCAAAATCAAGATATTTAATAACTTTCATTATTGTATAGAATGTGACATTCTTTACAAAATGCTGTTGTTCTTTTAATAAGGCATGATCTCAGTATCTTAAGGCATTTACATTCAGAAATCCTTGGTCCAGTGTATTATTCTCATTTTTTCTTAAGTAAAATGTTGGTTTCTGCTTATTTATATTCTCAAATGTGATAATTAAAATACAGTTTCCAAATTCTCAAAAGTTTTGTTTTAGACATTCTAAATTTAAAAAAAATAAAACATATTTGGGATATGTCAGGCTTTGAATATATATTATTATGGAGTAATTAGTCATATGTTCATTTCACACTGAGATGTTGTTTTCAAGTCCCATCCAAAATGGATAGCATGGTAATACTTTTTCCTATAAAGTGAAAAATTAAGCCCAAGGAAAAATCACCTTCCTTTGTATTCTCTTCTTCAATAATTCTACATATGGATATGCTAATAATGGAATATGACATTTCAAAAATTACCTCTCAAATAAATTTCTAATTTGTCTCTACAGAGTACCTCTGACTGTTAAATAAATCAGTATGTATAGTGTCAATGAATTGCAATGGGCAAATCTAGGTTGAAATACTGAGTTATTTTTGAATTATTACTAACAAGTTTCTTTATTTAGTTTTTACTTAGTAGTTCTCCAATCTACAATGGGAATATACCACGTAGCACATAATGACATTGGAAAGAATGCAGGGAATAATTAAAACCAAACATTAAGACAGTTGATCATACTAAATACTCAGTGTAGTTAGTGGCCTTTACTGATAGTGCTAGTGGCAAAAAACACCATCAGAAATACTGTAAGTGCTTTTGATTATTTATTAAACATTAGTGAATGATAATCTCCCCATTAAAAAATGTCACAATTATTTTGGAAGGCAGATTTACACAAAAATACTTCTAAAATTTATGAAGTTCTGTGGATGGCATAACACAGGATTTAGGTTTGGTGAGGGTGGTCAGGAGCAGCTTCACACAGTAAACAGCACTTGACTTGGGTCTTGAAAACGAAGGAAGTTTTCACTGAGAGAAATGAAAAGTCATTCTGAGGAAAGAGAAGGGTTTGCTTAAATGCACTGAGTTTCAAAAGTGTTTGAGAAAATGGAAGACACACTGGGTTGGTGTGAATACAGTAAATGTAATCAGGAAAGCTGACTGATGTTACATTGTAAAGGGTTGTAAAAGTCAACTGAACTATTTTATTTGACTCCTAATTCCAGTACTGTCAGAATTACTATTTCTAGACTGGCCCTCTCACAGAAAATGACTACAAAATTGTACAACTTATATAGGTATGATTTTGTAAGCACTGAACAAGAAGCAATGCCACATTGTGGGAAGAAAAATTGAGATGAACCTACCTACATCCTGACTTCCTGTCTGGGGGTATTTTCTATAAAATAAGACGCTGATCTCTGCTCAGTATTGCAGAGCTGAAGAGGCTTAGCCTGGAGTCTGCATCTGCACAAAGGAGTGGAATCTGGGGAGCAGGATATTGGAGAGGAGGAGGGTTGGCTACGTACTCTTCACGGAGGTTCCGTGAAATGAGAAATGAAGTGAATATGTGCAGAGCAAGTATTGTGTGAGATCTACTAGAGAATTATGGCTGGAAGCTGAAAGCTCAATGCAGAAAATACCAGGGGTTGCTCCAATGACAGACAATGGAGGTCTGGTTTGGCAGATGGGAGATACCTCACTGCAACACCTCAGGCACTCACTTGAAACATCAGACAAGTCCACAGTTCATGAGAAAAGACTATATACTGAAAAAAAGGGCCACTTATCAGGACAAAGAACAAAAGCAAAATAGATCCACCCTAGTGAAAAGACCAAGTATCAAAGGGAGAACAGTGTCTACTCATTATTTAGCTGATTGGTAGAATAAAATTCAACATTCTGTTGGGACACCAGGGTGGCTCGGTCAGTTAAGCATCCAATGCTTGATTTCTGCTCAGGTCATGATCTCATGGTTTGTGGAATCAAGCCCCACTGTCAGTGCAGACTCTGCTTGAGATCCTCTCTCTCCCTCTTTCTCTCTGCCCCTCTCTTGATGATGCTCTCTATCCTTCAAAACAAACAAACAAGCAAACAAACTTTTTTAAAAATTCAACATTCTGTTAAGGAAAACAATATAATCAATATATATTACAACAAGTCATCCCCAATGTCCAGGGAAAAGCAGCAGAGTACATGACCCCAAAATATGTCACTTTGGCATTCGGATGACTGTGAGCTGAAGGCAATAAAGACCCACCAAACTCAATAAAAACTTTTACTTCTCCCTTAAGTAGCTAAAAGAATTTAGACAGGGGGCCAGGCTCAGAATAAAGCTATTACCAGAGATAAGTTTTATCTGAATGACCTTCCGGTATGGCAGGGCAAACATCTAATTACCAAACATCTGCTCTTCATATTGTCCTGTGAATTACCCTCCTCCTGTTTGAAGCCCCAGGCCCCTATTCTATTCCTTAGCTCAAGATGGCATTTAAACCTCAATTACGCAACTTGTCTTTGGGTCTCAATGTCTTTGGGGCCCCCTGTAAGTACATAATTAAATTTGTTTTTCTCCTATTAACCTGTCCTATGTTATTTTGATTATTGTACCAGTCAAAGAATCTAGAAGGGTAGAGTAAAAAATTTTCCTCCCAACAACATATATTTTAAAAGAATATTAAATAGTTTAAAGTAGAGCCTTTTTTCTGGTAGTCATTTTCTACTTCATACATTGATTATTCCAAATTGAGCAAGTCTAGAGGAATGATGGTTAAAGCCAGCTGGCAGGGATTCTTAAACCACACAATGGCAATATATATTGCATTTCTTGACCATAATTCCTATTATTTTATAAATGTTTCTCTTGTAGACTATGAAAGCCTAATTTTCTCCCAGAGAGTATAATGTATGGAGTAGTGGAAACTACAATGCTATAAAATCATATTAGGATGTTGTTTAAATACCAGCTGTAATATTTACTAGCCATGTGATATAGGGAAGTTAAATTAACTCTCTTGATTCTCATCTTCCTCATCAGTAAATGGACCTAGTGTTGTTTTTGTTGAGAAAAATATATCTATACGGTAATGTTTGAATAGGGATTGACACATCCTATGTGCCTAATAATTGGTGACAATTGTTATTATAGATTGTTGAGTCAAATAAAAGTGTTATCAAATGGGTATTAAAGGATTAACTCAGGAGGTCTGAGTTGCTTAAATCTCTCACATTCCAAGAAAGGTCTGTCATCCGGACTGACCCTTGTCTAGCTCTCTATGCTTTAAAATGGACATAAGATTTATTCTAATTCATATATTTACATAAGTTTTTGCAATGCAGAATTTGGGAGAAATATACAATAATGCATGTGTTACTTTTTCCTGCCTAAAACTGAACATTGAAAACAAAACATAAACAAACAAAACCTCCAGTATCTCTAGCAGATGAAAGAAAACATGGAAATGCCATAAATATGACTGGATTACCCAGTTTTCTCTGCTCACATCATTGAGGTAAGCACTGATATTAATCAGAGATTGAATTGAGCAGGTTAAGGCAATCCTGAGCTCTGGAAGAGCTCAGAAGAGATATAGACATAGTTCACCAATTTATGATATGATTCAGTTATAAATGGGGTTTCTCATGTCCACATCCTCCTCCAAAAACATATATATTAGAAATTTTTCCGGGGGTACCTGGGTGACTCAGTCAAGTAAGCATCTGACTCGGTTTTGGCTCTCCTCATGATCTCAGTTTGTAAGATGGACCCCTGCATTGGGCTCCAACTGACAATGTGGAGACTGCCTGGAATTCTCTCAGTCTCTGTGTGTGTAAATGTGTGTGTGTGTGTGTGTGTGTGTGTGTGTGTCAATCTCTCTCTGCCACTCCTCTGTTCTCTTCTCTTTCTGTCAAATTAAATAAAGAAACTTTGAAAAAACTAGTTTCTCCTACTTCATCTCAAATTAAATGTGACAACTACAAAGTAGCTCACTTGCAACTTATTGTAACTTTATCAAACGAACAGAACTGCCTTATCATCAATTTCCAAAATAACAGTCTCACCAAATATTGCCATTCTACTTTGACACATTTTTACCAAAAAAAAATTATCTTTATCCCTATAAGGACATCATTAATCATTTATTTTTTCTTTCATTTTTATATTTATGTCCCAGGACTTGCCAGTAGGTTAACCCAACATTAGTTTTCCCTATCTTAAACCTTAACACCACTAAAATGATTCTCTGCTTACTACTGAATCTTATCACCCCACTCCTTATGGCTTTCCTGGGATTTAGGGCCAAATTCCCTGTGTTAAGTCCATCCCAAACATCTGTTTTTATCCCTGCCTTCTTATGAATAGCCTTCCTTTATCTTACTCTTTAAAAATCACTTCTAATCATTCATTCTACAGTAAACATTTTCTAGTTAATACCCCACACTGACAACAAATGCTGACAAAGATGTGGAGCAACAGGAATTTTCATTTATTGCTCATGGGAATACACTTTGGAAGATAGTTCAGAAGTTTCCTACAAAACTAAACATACTCTTACTGTAATATCCAGCAATCCTTGGTATTTACCAAAATGAGATGAAAACTTACATTCACACCAAAACCTACACACAGATGTTTATTGCAGATTTATTCATAATTACCAAAACCTGGAAGCAACCAGTAGATGAAAGGATAAAAAGTATGGGCTTTAGTTAATAATGTATCAATAGTTGCGTATTAATTATAACAAATGAGCAGCACCAATGCAAGATGCTAATAATAGGAGAAATTTGGGAGAGGAGAAAAGGTGGAGATACGAAGACTCACTGTACTTCCCACTATATTTTTTCTATAACCTAAAGCATATTAATTTTATAAAGAAAAAAATACATATTACAGATCTCCTGAAATTGCTTTACTGGCTCAGGCTTTTAACACAGGAGAGAGAAGGAGATAAGAAAACTCATACATGGTTCAAAGACCTTTACCTCTGTAAGGCTTTCTCTAATCCTTCTTTTATATCATGTTCCATTCATTCATTCACTCATTCAATACTTAATGGGAGGGACGTGGTATGCTTTAAGAGGGGTAATCCAGAAGGACAACCTGACCCTGAAACAGAGACTGGGTAGAAGGGAAGCAGTAGCCTCAAGAAAAGGAGTGAGTAGAGCGAGGCAGAGGAAGGACCAAAGCAAGGATTGGCATCAATTGGAGTGGCACTTACAGCTAATCCCACAGAAGGCTGGATGTCCCATCCTAATATCCCTTACTTTCTACAGCAACAACATCCTATCTGATACTCATGTACAAAGAGAGACAACAGCCAGAATCCAAAGCAAATAGCGGATCCCTATAATGAAATCAACTTTGTGAGAGTTGGTGCATAAAAACTGAAAATTAAAATTGATGTGGTCATTTCTTATGTTCAAAACTTCATATTTAAACTTGAACTCTAGTATTCCCTTCAGACAACTGGGACACCCATTATTTGGAAGGCATAACCCCCAGCAACTGGCCAAGGATGGTCTTCCTGAGAATGAGCCAGGCAATACTCTTCCAAGGAAAAGGGATCAGTGCCACAAGCAGGACCCCAGGATCTGGCCAAGGCACAGCACTGGGTGGGCACCACAGGCAACAGTTACAGGAATGAATAAGACTCAACTCCTACCCTCAAGGAGCTCATCAAGCAGTACATGTTTTGCATTGGGTAGTCTTATCTATAGCTTCCTTCTTCATTTCACAGTAAGTTCCCTTAAAGGCAGGAACTATATTATCCTTTCTGTATTCCCAGTGCTTCAGGAATGGATTCCATACATAAGGAAAAATTAAAAAAATAAAATAAAATAAAAAGAGGCAGCAAGGGTGGCCACTAAATAAATTTTAAAATGTGGCCCAAATAAAGAGAGAGGAAAAAAGGAAGAAAAGATAGAAGCAAAGAGAAAGAAATAAAAATAAGAGATAAGAAGAGAAACAAAGAATAAATTAAAGAATCAATACAAAGTAAAGGGGAGAAAAGATGGAAAAGGTAGAAAAAGACATAGAAAGAAAGAAAAAAAAGGAGAAGGAAAGATGGGAGAAAGAGAAGGCATATAAATGGGATGTAGGCAGCCAGGAGGAGAACTTCAGGGAGAGAATGAGAAGGACCCAATTTGGCCAGAAGGCTAGTTACACCAGCAGGGAAACGCTCACTTGGGTTTTAAATAAAACCATTTTAATCAATGAGGTAAGTTTTGCTATTCTAGCTACCTAAAGGAATGAATCCCAACATTTTTGAGAGGAAAGGTAGCTAAAAGAGACAGAAAAAAAATACATTTTGGGGGGCGCCTGGGTGGCTCAGTCAGTTAAGTGTCCGACTTCGGCTCAGATCATGATCTCACAGTTTGTGAGTTCGAGCCCAAGTCAGACTCTGTGCTGACACCTCAGAGCCTGGAGCCTGCTTTGGATTCTGTGTCTCCCTCTCTCTCTGCTCCTTCCCTGCTAGTGCTCTGTCTCTCTTTCTCTCAAAAATAAATAAACATTAACAAAAAAAAATTTTAATACATTTTAACCTCTTACAGCCCTATATTTCTTCTATGAATTACCTGAAAATATAAGTTTTTTTTTCTTAGTGTGACTCTGGAATTCCCAAACTATTAGGTAAATAATGATATGTTTCAAAAGTTCACATGATGTGGATATTAATAAAATTTTAACATGTAATTGATAGTTGGCAGTAATTCTCAAAATCACGATACACGATTTCCTTAATTTCTGGACTATAACATAAGAAATTCAATTTATCATTTTCTTTACACAATGCCCTCTTTGTTGGAAGTTTGGACATTATATGCATGGGGAAAAAAGCTAAAGTTCAGATTAAACGTGTGATAAATGCTTTGAATCGCAAATATTTCTTACCTTCATGGGCATCCCATAGTCTTCCTATTTCCTACAACTGAATGTTAAGTTTTCAAGTTTCTTTGAGCACTAGGCACCTGGATACTGCTACCCTCCCCCCACGCCACATTCATCCTGTGTCAACAGCTTTAGAATGGCTGCCACTTACATGCAAAAGAGCATCAGCTGCTTTGAATAAAAGCCAAGTGCCCATAAGTAGAGTACAGATCATAGTGATGAAGCAAGACCAGTGGCAGTTGTGCCTAGAAGTGGACAATTGAACAAGAAGCAGGTTTTGTCATCATTGAAAACTTGTAACTTGAATGTTGATGTATTTAGTTCCATTAATTTCAATACCTCTTAGATATTTTGATATGTTGCTACTCAATATTTTGAAATGTCCTTTTTTTGTGTCTGGTCACTGGAAGATAATCAATATCATACTCTGATTTTGTTTTTTAAGCACTAATTTACTTTGAAAAACAAAATGAAAACTGCTGAGTGAAATCCTCTGCTTAATTTTTTTCCCTAATACATTTTCAAGTGAATCCAAAGAAAATACAGTCAAAAGTTCATACTATAAATTTTTACTTTGCTGGATATTTTAAACTCCTTAGAAATATATAAGTTGTAAAACAGTGGCCTTAATCAATTTTATTGGAAAAATCAAATTGCTATGGTCTTTCTGATACATTAAAAAAGATGAATAAAACTCAGAGTCAGCTTTGCTTTATTATGACTTTAGGTGACATATATTATTGATTAAAAGAACAAGTGAATCTATAGGCTCAAAACACACAGTTATTTTTCTCTATGTTAATTCTGAAGAAAATGTGTCCAAACGAAAAAACAGGACAACAGTTTCCAAAAGAAAGAAATAATTCAGCTCATTCACACTAAACTTAAGAGCTATCTGAAAATGTTATTGCTTTCATCCTGCAGAGATTGGTTGGCTCTAAAAATAAACATAATATATAACTCTCTCTCAGGCATTGTCAAAAGCAATATGGAGAGACTGATGAGGGTTTTTCTACAGAGTTTTAATGAACGTTCTTCTTTCTTGATACAGTCCTAGTATCATTTATTTTTAAAGAAATTGGTCACATCTTTCTGCTAGGCTGATAGTCTTCTGACTGATTCTGCCAAAATATAGAACAATAAGAAATGACAATAATTTCAAGCTGGAAGCCAGTGATGAGCCAAGTTTGTAGTCAGTTAAAAGCATGAGATAGAAAAGTGAAGTAGAGTGTGAACTTAGTTCTATAATTTAAAATACTTATTACTTTGAGGATCAAAGAAAAATCGTGAATAAATAAAAATGCTCTTACTTTTACATGCAAGTTTGCTCCCATATTTTACTTCAATTATCAGGCAAACTTTATGAATTATACACATCCAGAAATGCCTCGAGGCTTTATTAAAAGGCTAATACTGCTCGCAAACATAGAACATGAAATTAAAGTTCTGTGACATCAGCACTCACCTGCACTGCATTGCTGTAGAATAATATCCCCTGACTATCAAGGTGGCTAAGAAACTGAGAACTAACACATAAATAGCTCCTGGAATGGTTTCTGGCACTTAGGAGTACTGAGAAATGTGATTATTACTTTTACTCTCTTAATATAAATTTATCTATTTAGAATTAAATTTATATATGTAAAATTATGTTTTGGTGACATTTTATGATATTTACCATTTTCTAAATATTGTCTGTGAGATTTTCTTTGCTTCTATGTAATATATACACATATATACATATATACACACACATATATGTCTTAAAGCAGTTTAAAAATGAAACTGGAATGCCATGCAAAAGGAAACATTCATACTCTCTGAAAGAACAAAGAATCATTCCGTTGTATCTCTGCTCTTAGGCTCCGAGTAAATAACACACAGCACTGCCTCTTACTATTTCTTGTTCTCTCACAGACACGTTATATAGAAATGTTCCTACATCTCTGGGATACTATTGGCATTTTATTATCCTATAATTTGGTTTCATTTAAAAAATAAAATTAAATCATCTTAACTTTACATCACAAATAAAAATATCATTGCAATCCAAAACAAAGTTCCATTGGTGAGTGTATTTAATTAATGCTCTATCGAACATCTAAACTTATCCACCTAATTAATGTATATTACATCTTGATTTATGAAGCCATCTGACATTCTAGTGGGCATTTCCTGTTCTTTATAATATTATTTTAAGTGAGCATAACATCAATTGCCTCCTCACAGTATCATTAGAGTAACAAGAAAACTTTTGAAGACGTGTGACAGTTTTATACTTTCACAAACTGTTTCTAGATATCTGAGAGTAGGGTACTAAAAGGCTAAGTTCACAAAGGAAAATGGTCATTCTTACAGTACAACGATGTCTTTAATGACTCTTGATGCGTACATCGAGTTAATTTGTGAAAACAAATGATGGATTTGTTCTGGCTCATCCACACTGGATCTTTTAAACCTTTCTGTATGGCTGGAGGTATAAAACTGCCTAAGAAACTAGCTTACTAAAAAGTACCTATCACTGCTCAAAAATGTAATATGCTTGGAAGCAACTCCCATTGTGAAAAATTATATAAGTGGAGCCCTTTTTAAAAATGGAGCTGAAGCAGCCATTTCAGGTGAACTGTCTTGTATATCCTGTTTTCTAAACCTCTGAATAGGGCCAAACCTCAACATTCTAAGAAGTCAGTGAGAAAGAGAAAAGACTGTTAAAAGTGGACCTCTGCCTAGTGACCACTACCCCTGACCAATCAGTAAAGTACAAATCTAGCCCTGCTTGTCAGCATCAAAGAGCATTTCTTAAAAGCAATTTACCTAACCTTCTTTCCCTTTTTCCATAAAAATCCTGACTTTACTTCCTAACACTATTTGGGGTTCTACCTGTGTACCCCAAATTGCAATTATTTTATCTGAAATAGATATTGCTTCTTGAAATGTTTTTTTAATCTTCTTAGTGTTTATTTATTTTTGAGAGAGAGAGACAAAGTGGGAGAAGGGAAAGGAGAGAGGGAGACACAGAATCCGAAGTAGGCTCCAGGCTCTGAACTTTCAGCACAGAGCCTGATGTGGGACTTGAACTCACTAACGAGATCATGATCTGAGCTGAAGTTGGACACTTAACCAACTGAGCCACCCAGGTGTTCCTAGAAATGGTTTCTTATCTGTAGGGTCACACCATAATTTTCTTAACCAAAAATATTTGAATTATAGTGTAAAATCTTTAGATCAGCACAATAATCATTTGTTGAATTCTATGTGTCACAAATTATGATAGGAACCAGGAAATTGTAGAGCACAGTCCTAATTTCAGTAAGTTTGCAGTCAATTAGCAGGTGCTATAATGTTCTTTTTCTTTTTAATTTTTTTAAGGTTTACTCACTTCTGAGAGAGAGAGAGAGGGCACAAGCAGGGGAGGAGCAGAGAGAGAGAGAGAGGAAGACACAGACTCTGAAGCAGGCTCCAGGCTCCAAACTGTTAGCACATAGCCCAACATGGGGCTTGAACTCAAGAACTGTGAGATCGTGACCTGAGCTGAAGTCTGAAGCTTAACTGACTAAGCCACCCAGGTGCCCCTATAATGTTTATGCAATATACGCTTTGATGAATACTCAAAAGAGGAAATGAGAATTAAGAAAGATGTCCTGGAGGGGATAAGCCCTGAGATGGCCCTTGAAAAGTAAGTAGAAACTAACTAGGTGAACAAAAAACAAAGTAGGCTCGAAATAAAGACCTTTTTTTCTAAGATAGCAGTACTTTGAAAGCTACAGTTTATCTTATAAATTGGTATTGCATTATTAACCCAATGTAAGATCAATAATTAATAGAATTATTACCTAATGACTGTGTTTCAATAAAAAAAGAGTTATTTTTAACAATCCAAAAAATAAATCAACATACTAACAGAAAATAAGCAAGATATACACTTCCCATCTTTTGAGTAAGTTATGGTCTATAAAGGTGCTGTATGAACAGTACAAACTCTTCCTGTTGACACAGTTAATGTCAATATAGATTTATCACATAGATTATAATCTCAAATCCTAAGGCAACTCATATAGGTAGATTCTATTTGCATGCAAAAAAAGAAAAAAACACAGTTCAGGAGTGTTATCTGATTGTCTGAGGCCACTCCGCTAATGGTGTTAGAACTGGGTTCAAATGGAGCTTCTTTTGCTGCACTGCCTCCTACTATCTCCATTCCTCTGGCTATCACTGTAGGAGAGCTGAAACAGGAAACAGAGCATCACTTTGTTCTGTTATAGCTGGGAATGTGTATATTGGGTGATTCCCATTTTTCTCCACTTTGCACATGTCTGAAAATGACCATGAAGCTCTGCAAGCATTGATTTTGGGGGTACAAATAAATTTTGGTAAATAGGTCAATTCTCAAATATGGAATTAGCAAATAATGAAGATCAAATGGAATATCGATGATCAAACTATACTGAAATAATGGAGAGTATCAGGAAAGAGCCCAAAAATAAGTGACAAATAATTACAAGAAGATTTCAGACCACCACACTTATCATAAAATGAAGGGCAAAGGACTTTGGCGGAGATGGTGTTGTAGGAGGACACTAACATCACCTTGTCCCACAAATACAACTAGACAAAACTATCAGTATACATAACCTAGGAAATGAGAACACAAGCAGAACAAATGCCACAAGTAAATGTAGAGAAGAGGCCATATCCAAAAGGGTAGGAAGGGCAGAGATATGGTGGAGAGCTAAAGGAACCTGCTGGACTGTCCTTCCACAGGAGGGAAGGACATGAGGGTGTGAAGACGGGAGAGAAACAGACCTTCACACTGGTAAACTCACATGGGGAAGATGAATCCCCATAACATTTGGCTTTTAAAACCAGAGAGGCTGAATTTTGTGAATTCTTACAACCAATGGGGGCTTAAAGCCTGAAAGTTAACAATTAGTAGGCTTGGATCTGGAAAAGCCTAAAGGGAATACCAGCCCTTCAAGAGACAACAAGAAAAAGAGCTCAGGGAGATAAAGCATAGAACCAGCAATTTGAAAAAAAAGCCTGGGCATATGGGAGGGAGAATCATTTACTGATATCCAAACATATCCTGGCAGCATAGGGTTCCCTCGGGGAGTTCTCCAAGAACAAAGGAGCTGGCAGGTGCCATTTCCTTCTTCCTCTTCCCCAGCATACACACCAAGACCTGCAGGAAACAGCACAGTGCCAAAATTCACTACCTAACTTACTTACACCAGGCCCTGCCCCTCCAGCTGGGCCTGCCTCAGTCCCAGCACTGTGGGACCCCTACCCTAGAAAACCAGCTCAATCCTTTGAACAGTGCATCACCCAACTGTGCACTTGGCAAGTGGCCTTAGTCTGGTGGCCATGGCTAGTCACCTCCCATGAAGGACACATGCCTATCTCAATAGTAGCAGCACATCTTCTTTAGAAGAGGACCAACCAGCACAACCTTGTTGAAACTGTGTATCCTGCCTGCTACTTTCAAGAGAAAGAATGTTACCTGACTTTCCTAACACAGAGAAATAGATACAGAGAGTTAGACAAAATGAGGAGACAGAGGATATGTCCCAAATGAAAGAATGGAACAAAATCACAGTAACAGACCTAAGTGAAACTGAGATAAGAAATTTAAAGTAATCATAAAGATTCTCTCACTGGACTTCAGAAAAGTGGAGGATGAATGAGTGATCTGAAGAATGGAAAGTATTCAAGCAGAGTAGGTGAAAGAAACACACACACACACACACACACACACACACAACTTGAGAACAGCCTTAAGGAATTGAGTGACTCCATCAAGTGTAATAACATTTTTGTTATAGGGACCCCAGAAGCAGAAAAGAGGAAAAGGGATCAGAAATTTTATTTGAAGAAATAATAGCTGAAAACATCCCAAATCTGGAGAAGGAAACACAAATTCAAATACAGAAACAGAAGGCACAGAGATTCCCCCAATAAGTCACCCAAGGAAGTCTACACCAAGAAACATAGTAATTAAAATGGGGAAAAATAATAAAGAGAGAATTTTAAAAGCAGCAAGAAGTAGGAAGACAGTTACATACAAGGGAAGCCTCATAAGGATATCAGCAGAAACTTTCTAAAGCAGAAGAGAGTGGCATGCTATATTCAAAGTGATGAGTGGGATAAATCTTCAGCCAAGAATAACTCCATCCAGCAAGGTTATCATTCAGAATAGAAGGAGAGTAAAGACGTTCCCAGACAAACAAAAGGTAAAGGACCACTAAACCAGCCCTAAAAAAATGCTGAAGATGACTCTTTAAGTAGAAAGGGAAGATCATAAGTCAGAGTAAGAAATGTAGGAATCATAAATGCAGTAAAACTAACTATATCTGTAAAGATCAGTTCAAGGGATTAACAAAATAAAAGAATGCAAAGTATAACATCATATATCTAAAATATGGGGAGGAGGGGAGTAAAGAATAAGTTCAAACTTAAGCAACCATCCATATGGATTCTGCTATATGCGGAAGATGTTACACACAAACCTAAAGGTAGGTATAAATCAAACACCAGTAATAGGTATCAAAAAATAAAAAGAAAGGAATCTAAGTATATCACTGGAGCCTGCTTCAGATTCTGTGTCTCCCTCTCTCTCTCTGCCCTTCCCATGCTCAGGCTAGGTTTCTCTCTCTCTCTCTCTCTCTCTCTCTCTCAAAAGTAAATAAACATTAAAAAATGAAACAGAAAATTTAGACAGACCAATTACTAGCAGTGAAATTGAATCAGTAATCAAAAAAATCCCCAAAAAAACCAAAAGTCCAGGACCAGAGGATTTAACCAAACATTTAAAGAAATAATATCTATTCTTCCTCAGACAACTCCAAAAATTAAGAGAAAGGAAAACTTTCAAACTCATTCTATGAGGCTAGCCTTACCATGATACTTAAATACCAAATAAAGACACCATAGAAGAGAGAGAAAAAAAGAGAGAGAGAGAGAAAGAAAGAGAACTGCAGGTCAATATCTCTAATGAACATAGATGCAAAAATTCTCAGCAAAATACTAACAAACTGAATCTAGCAATATATTTTAAAAATAATTCACCATGATCAAGTGGAATTTATTCTCGGGATGCAAGTGTTGTTCAATATTCACAAATAAATCAACACCAAAATCACATCCATAATTGAAAAGATAAAAACCATATGATCATTTCAATAGATGCAGAAAAGCATTTGACAAGGACAACATCCATTCATTATGAAAACACCCACAAAGCAGGTTTAGAGGGAACATCTGTCAACATAATAAAGGCCATATATGAAAAACCCACAGCTAACGTACTCACTGTGGAAAAACTGACATCTTTTCCCCTGAGATCAAGAACAAGTCACAAATGTCCAGTCTGACCACTTTTTTTCAACATGGTATGGAAGTTTTAGCCACAACAATCAGACAAGAAAAAATAAATAAATAAAAGGCATCCAAATGGATAAAGAAGTTAAAATCTTCACTATTTGCAGATGCCAGGATACTACATATAGAAAACTCTACAGATTCCACCAAAAAGCTACTAGAACTAATAAATGAATTCAGTTAAGGTTGCAAGGTACAAAATAAATGTACAGAAATATGTTGCCTATCTATATGCTAATAATAGAGAAGCAGAAAAAGAAGTTAGGAAAACAATCCCAGTTACAACTGCACCAGAAGTAATAAGATAGCTAGGAATAAACTTTGTATTCAAAGAGGTTAAAGACCTCAGAAAACTATAAAACACTGATGAAAGAAACTGAAGAATACATAAAGAAATGGAAAGACAGTCTACGCTCACAGATTGGAAAAACAAATATTGTTAGAATGTCCATACTACCAAAGCAATCTACAGATCGAATATAATCCCTATCAAAATGCCAAGAGCATTTTTCACAGAACTAGAGCAAAAACATCCTAAAATTTATATGTAGTTACAAAAGACTCCGAATAGCCAAAACAATCTTGAAAATTAAAAAAATAAATGGCAAAGTTAGAGGCACCACAATTCTAGACTTCAAGTTATATTACAAGGCTGAAATAATCAAAACAATATGGTACTGGCACAATAACAGATACGTAGATAAATGGAACAGAATAGAAAGCCCAAAAATAAACCTGTGATTATATGCTCAATTAATCTTTGATGAAACAGAAAAGACTATGCAATGGGAAAAAAAATAGTCTCTTCAATAAATGGTGTTTGGGTAAACTGGACAGCTACATGCAAGAGATTGAAGCTGGGACACTTTCTTATATCATACACAGAAATAAACTCAAAATGGATTAAGGGACATTATGTGAGACCTCCAACCATTAAAAAAAATCCTAGAAGAAAGTACAAGCAGTAACTTCTCTGATATTAGACATTACAACATTTTTCTGGATCTATTTCCTGAGGCTAGGGAAACAAAACAAAACAAAAATGAACTATTTGAACTACTTCAAAATAAAAAGTTTCTACAAAGCAAAGGAAATAATCAGTAAAACTAAAAGATAACCTACTGAACTGGAGAAGATACTTGAAAATGTCATATATGATAAAAGGTTAGTATCCAAAATAGAGATTTCATACAACACACACACACACACACACACACTACTTTAATTGAAAAATAGGCAGAAGACATGAACAGACATGTTTCTCCAAAGAAGACTTCCAGATGGCTAACAGACACATGAAAAGATGCCCAACATCACTCATCAACAGGGAAATGGAAATCAAACTATAATAAGATACCGGATAACACTTGTCAGAATGGCTAAAGTCAAAAATACAAGAAACAGAAAGTGTTTGTGAGGATGTGGAGAAAAATGGACCCTCATGCTGTCCGTGGGAATACAAACTGGTGCAGCCACTGTGGAAAAGAGAATGAACTTCCTCAAAAAATTAAAAATAGTATTCCTATATGATCTAGCAATCACACTACTGGGTATCTACCCAAAGAATAGAAAAACACTATTTCAAAGGCTATACATACACCCCTAAGTTTATTGCAGCATTATTAAAAATAGTCAAATTATGGAAGCATCCAAATTGCCCATTTAAAGATAAATGGATAAAGATGTGATATATATACACAATGGAATATTAATCACCCATATAAAAGTATTAAATCCTGCCATTTGCAAGAACATGGACGGAACTAGAGAGTACAATGCTAAGCTAAATAAGTACATCAAAGAAAGACAAATGCTATATTACTTCACTCACATGCAGAATTAAAGAAACAAAACACATGAACAAAGGGGGAAAATAAGAGAGAAACCAAAAAACAGATTCTTAACAAGAGAGAACAAACTGATGGTTACCAGAGGGGAGGTTAGTGGAGGGACTGGGGAAATAGGTAAAGGGGATCAAGAGAAAAGTTGTCTTGATGAGCACTGAGTAATATAAGGAATTTTTGAATCACTGTATTGTACACCTAAAACTAATATAACACTGTGTGTTAACTACACTGGAATTAAAATTTTTAAAAACAGGGAAATGTATTATGATGGGCCAATGAGTGTTTGAAAAGAAGGAAAACTAAAAGTGTACTGAAACCTTAATCTACAAACAGTGACTGTGTGCTCCTGTAGAAATGTTTGATAAAGTAATATCATCACCTTTGGGCAGCTATAATGATAACTGTCCACAATTTACTGGGCATGAGTTGCATAATGGGATATTCTGCCTATATTAATGAGGCTATTAGGAGCTGTGGTCACAAATAAAGCTCCAATACTAGTTGTTTAGTGGACACAAGATTTTTTTCTCAATAGCATAATAGTTCAGAGCAGGAGTATTTCCTTTTTACAATATTTTAGAGACTTGGATTCCTCTCATCTTTAGCCACAACCATCTCTGAGGGTATTCTGGTCATAGCTACCCCATTTCAGAGAGCACATATACTTCCTAAAAATGTTGGCTGAGAATTATATATATGACTCATGTTCATGTTCCATTAGTAAGAACCAGTCTCATGACCCAGATCACACACAAATTCAAGAGATTTAGGAAATGAAACTCCAGTAAGGGCAGCCACTTGCCAGCTGCATCATGGAAATATAGAAAAAGAAGCAACCATTTTTAACTGAGCTTGACATTACCATTGACATGACTATATTAGCTAACGTAAGTCTCTAGCTAAATATGCTTAACAACATTTTTTTCCTTCTGACCCAGAATCCACATACTGTTATCATATTCCTAAAGTCACCTCTGATTTTCTCTCAAAACCAAGAGACTAGCAAGCATTTGTCTTCTAGATGTAAATTACCCAAGCAAACAGGGTACTTTTGGATGGAAAAATAAAACCAATTAAGAAGCATCAGCTTCCAACATAATTGGAAGTTTATCAAATTACCTCCATTTCATTTAGTAGCTATTGCTGGCCAAGTGGGTTCATTAATACATGAACCAGTTAGTGATTAAATAAGTATGTTGGTAAGTAATTTGAACGTTTGGATACTGAAGGTCACCAAGTGTTATTCCTAGAACAGAGAACAGAAGATTAATGTCTACAGCCTGGGGACAAGTGAACCTACAGATATGCTGGTTACACTATTTCATGCTGATTGTTGTAATGGAGCAAGAAAGGCAGTATACTGTGGAGATCTCAATCAGCTGAAAACAAGCAACTCCGAAGAAAATCCACGCCATAGCAACAATTTCTGACTAAATTGCTTGTTATCTTTACAAACCAACCCTACTGGTGCCATTTATTTATATGTTTCCTATTACCCTGAGTACAATTCTCAATGTTATATCAGTTCTTAGGGAATCACACTTCCTAAACAGCAATCAGTATTTCCTCCAATCACACATTGTCACAACCCTACATCCTGCACCCACAAAATGCAAAGTGCTCTCGATGAGATCTGCTGGTCCACTTCTATACGCTGTCATGCCAATGAAGTGCCCCAAGACATTAGCCTAATTAATATAAAACTCCTCCGAACCTTGTATCTGAAAACAAAGCCTAGAAACTAACAGTTTAAAAAGGAAGATGAAATTTAAAATACTGCAGAGTTCTATCATCTATTCAGAAACTTGGTAGGCATCAAAACAGCCGAAGTTTCTGAAGAAGATAACAAAGGCACCTGTGTTAGTAAACACAGAGTGGCAATGGAGGGGTATCACTTACCTACAAAATATATATATAGGTATATATATACCTATATATATACAAAATATATACCTATATATATATATACCCCTCAAATATAAATGGTGAAATGGTAACAAAGTTAACCAAGATGAAGAAGGAAAAGTGAACATTTTTTAAAAAACAAGTATAAACCTAATCTTCACCCAACCATCATAACTGGCAAATGAGAAAAACAGTGATAGTCCACCTCCAGAATTTAAGACATAACATTAACAAATATTAATGAACACAATGTTACCCCATCTATTAAACACCTGCAACTGTTTGTCTCAATGTACAATAACATGCATGCGATTATGAAGGTATTTGTACAAATACAAAGTTTGTTTTTATTTATATATATTTTGAAGTTAGCATTTTTTCAATATTAAATTCTAGAAGAAATTTAGAGAAAGATATTTAATTTTTCACTTTCCTCAGATGCACAAATTCTACATCAATACTGAATAAGTACTGTTGTCTTAATCACAAATAGGAAATCACTAATAGAAATCACTATAGCAATCACTAACAGAAAATTACACTGGTGTTTTCAAAGGATGAAGGATTCTGGTAATCACCAGGCATCATTCTTTATAGTATGTTCTGTGAATTTCTAAAAATACAGATTTTTGTTGGCTTGCTTGTTTTACTCAGTACATTTTTACACTCAGTATCTTCATCCTCTGCCAACAAGGTAATATTGCGTGTGCACACATAATGGGTAGGACCTAGCCTCTCTGGATAACTCAGTGTCCTAGTAAATTTCAAGTTTACTCATGTGAGATTATAAACACAAAATTCCAATATCTGGGTGAACTATGAAAAAAACTATAAAGGTCTCCTCTAGGGTTACATCAATTTGTATTATTAATTAAATTGGCATATAAATACTTAATTTCTAAAATGAGCCATGTATTTTTACATATTACCTTAACCATTATGCATTTCATAGGATATGTTAACATTTTTCACAAAATATTACAAGATATGCTCATAAATTTACTGGTTCTGTCATGATTCCAATATCTTTAAAAAAAATCTAGTTTCATACAGTATTTCTTAAGTTCCATCAAATTTCTCAATGCTGGAATTTATAAATAAAAAATAATATATCCTGATCACTTGATTTAAATCTCTCTTCAATCAAGACTATATCTTGATCTATAATGTCCAGAGGTTAGTCTAAAAAATTAGGTGGTTTATTAACTATCTATGAGTCTTCTTCACAGTCACGGTGATATTTTGATTTTCAGGGTGCCTAGGTGATTCAGTTAGTTAAGCATCTGACTCTTGATCTTGGCTCAGGTCATGATCTCACAGTCTGTAAATTCAAGACCCATACTGGTCTCTAAGCTGACAGCATGGAGCCTGCTTGAGATTCTCTCTCTCTCTCTCTCTCT
>NW_027532590.1:3870578-3873851 GCF_008692635.1 Crocuta crocuta
CATTTTCTGTCTCTCAGAATAAACAGGCATTAATTTTTTTCTTGTTCTAATCTCCTTGTATTTTATTGGAATATCACTTTTGTTGTATGTTTGTCACTAAGTTGTTTTCTATTTACAAGTATCATATTTAGACCTAAAATGTTTTTAGCCAATCTTAGATCAGTTTGAGATTTTATTTAAATGTTTGCTAGCATTACTGATAGTAAGCTACAATTCTATAAAATACTTTGGGTTAAGAAAAGTCAAAATTAATTTACTGTCTGTCAAAAAAAATCATCGTTCATTGTTTATAGCCTTTTTTTAAAAATTTTTTAATGTTTTATTTATTTTTGAGAGAGAGGTAGAGACAGCATGAGCAGCGGAGGGTCAGAGAGAGAGTGGGAGACACAGAATTAAAAACAGGCTCCAGGCTCTGAGCTGTCAGCAAAGAGCCCAACGCGGGACTTGAACCCACAAACTGTGGAATCATGACCTGAGCCGAAGTCAGACGCTTAACCGACACTGAAATGAATATTTACTCTGATAATTTCATTTCCACTCTGTTTTCTCACTTTATCAACTACTAATTAATAAACTCGTGTTCAATTTTTCATTGTTTCACTGTTGTTTGTTTTTAACTTTCTGCATGTTCATACTTCTACATGTTCAAACAAATTAAGAGATCTAGAGGAGGGAAGGCTTTTCTTTAAAACTGATATATGGTAAGGAAGCCAGCCAGCAAAGAAACTGCTTTCAAAGGATCAGCAGGGAAGGAATCTTACAGGAGTTTGGTGGCCAAAGCCACACTGAGGACAAGTAGCAGAGAATCTTGAAAGAAAATCCACAAAGTTGCAAGGAAGAAAGGTTTCAAGGCAGACAGGTTTCCACCAGAACAAGAAATGGATTGTTGTGATTATCAACAAAAGGGCCTTAGCGTTTTCTTGAAAAATGTCCTGAAAGTCCTTTCTTTCCTAGTTAACTTAGTTTTAAGTCAAGATCACATAGAATTTCCTGGCTGGAGCAAATGGGTCCAGGGGAAAATATTCTGATACAAGAAGGGTTCAAGACAGTTCAGAAAAATATAGATAATTTTAGGACGTGAACTGCAACATGACGAGAATTCAGAAAAGAGGCTTGGCTGGAAAATTATACTTTGTCACACAAAAATTCTATTGCATTTATGAAAAGACTCACTTGTGAAAAAAATCAAAGAAAATATCTGAGGAGTCGTTTCTCTCATTTAAGTGTTCTTCTACTCAAAAAGCATTCCAGTCTTCTTAGCGTCTACTGCAGAAGTCATCAGAACCAACCATAATATGTCCCTGCCTTGAGATCATGGTCATTAGTTGGAAAGACATAAGGCAGGAGATGTGGGAAAGCCTTCTCTAAGGCTTGAAGGGTGAGTGAGACTCATAAGACTGGATGTACAGCACTGTGGATCTGGTTGTGCCAGTGGCAAATGGTTGGGTTTCAAGCGGTAAAAGTGCCAATGGTTCCTTTAACATACGTATTTGTGTGTGTATGTGTGTGTGTGTGTGTGTGTGTATGTGTGTGTGATTTTGAGATACACAGCCTTTAATTATGAAGCTTCGATAGTGAGCCTGGTTGCACTTCTCTTGAAACCTCTACCATTAACAGTCAACATAAATAACTCAATCACAGTGAAAAATAAAATTAGATATTGCCTATAACAAAGTCAAGATTGAGGGCCAGCTGGATGNCCAGTGGCAAATGGTTGGGTTTCAAGCGGTAAAAGTGCCAATGGTTCCTTCAACATACATATTTGTGTGTGTGTGTGTGTATGTGTGTGTGATTTTGAGATACACAGCCTTTAATTATGAAGCTTCGATAGTGAGCCTGGTTGCACTTCTCTTGAAACCTCTACCACTAACAGTCAACATAAATAACTCAATCATAGTGAAAAACAAAATTAGATATTGCCTATAACAAAGTCAAGATCGAGGGCCAGCTGGATGGCTTAGCTGGCTAAGCGTTCGACTTTGGCTCAGGTTATGATCTCATGGGTCATGAGTTCAAGCCCCGCATGAGGCTCTGCGCTGACAGCTCAGAGCCTGGAGCCTGCTTCAGATTCTGTGTCGCCTTTTCTCTCTACCTCTCTCCAGCTTATGCTCACGTGCGATCTCTCTTTCTCAAAGGTGAATAAACATTTAAAAAAGGGGAGTCAAGATTATAAAGTTATTTCCCTCTTAACAAAGTTTGTTTGCAACTCTTAAGAATATACTTTGAACCAGCCAGCCAGTTATTTTGTGTGCCATGTGGTTAAGCAAGAGAGTAAAAGCTTACTGCCATCAAAATAAATATCCCTGGTTGGCACTACTTCAGTAATTTACCTAGCCTAAGGTCATTCTAAAGCAGTTTAAATGCATCATTAATCCACAGTCCTCTAAAACACTAAAATACTTAAATAAATTACAATGGAGTAGGATGAGCCTGAAGAGAGGAAAAAACTGTCAAGACATGATACATTTAAATGATGCAAAAAAAAAAAAAGTCTCTGAGACTCATGAATAAATTATTACTAAAATGAAAGGCAGGATGAAAAGCCTAAAGGACATGATACATCCAGTTTTATTTTGTCCAGAAAGATTAAGAAAATGAATCTTGGATTTCACCTTTCTACTTGTGCATTTTCATTCACTTGGTTTTAACCTTGGTAACTTATATTTTCACATTCATTTTTATCCTATCTTTTTTCTTATTCCAATCCTTTTTAATTCCCCTGGTTGGTGTCTTTTTATTGCTAGCGATCTGTAGTACACACCAATCATACCTGTGTGTGTGTGCATGTTTTTTAAGTGGCAGAAATAAGCAAGGTTACCATGATTGATGCAGATATACCTATAAAAATTAAGGAAGAAACAGTAAATTAGAGATACAAATTTATGAAATATATATTATGAAGGCCTTTATTTTTCCTTAAATCACCAGATACCCCCAAAATATCTTATAATATCTTGCTTCCAGATGAACACCTGACCAATAAGTAAGGCTGATAAAAAATCAGAAATGGTAGAATCATATGCAAATTATGAACAAGCTTAAAGTTCATTAAGGCATGGATCCCAAGGAAGCACATTTTAAAAGGACTAGAAACATGCAGTACTAAAAGCTTTTCTCCTTATTTATTCCCTAGTATGATAATGTCATGACTGTCAGCCTTGTTCCTTTGTTACATGTGCCTCCCCACATCCCCAAATTTCCAAGCCTTTCTATTCTGCTTTATCTGGAGGGAAGGGAAGGGAAGGGGAGGGGAGGGGAGGGGAGGGTAAGGGG
>NW_027532590.1:3873994-3880701 GCF_008692635.1 Crocuta crocuta
ACTCCAATCTTTTATTTCTTATGTTCAAGGATCATCACTTGTATGGTAGCTCATGGCCTGGGCTGCTATACAACAGAATACTCAGTATAGAGCAGGGACACCTGTGCTTGAGGAAAAAGAATGGCTTCAGGTGGAAGAGAGGATGCTGTTCCACCCCAGCCCAGCGGCTGGTCAAACACACAGAAGCAGAGAAGTTGAATGGTGGTTACCAGGGGCTGAAGGATGAGGAGATGGAGAGTTGTGCACAGCAGGCATAAAAGATTCAGTTATGCAAGATGATTAAGTTCCAGATCTGCTGTATTATATTGTGCTTATAATTAACAATGCTGTATTGGACACTTAAAAATTTAAGAGGGTAGATAAATCTCACATGAAGTATTCTTATAACAACGACAACAATAAGCAACTGTGCCTTTACTCCTATGATCTAGCATATTCCTTAGTGCTGACCACCCAATTCTGGGGTTTCTTGTAAAGAACCAGGGACCAATGATATGTATCCATTCTATGTACATTTCATGTTTATTGTTTACAGTGACAATCTTCCAACCTGGATCACTACTTTATTGCCTAGCCTAACTTCCTTTTACCTTGTGAAGTGAAAAAATATAAACCAAAAAAACCCCACACCTCTAACTGGTGTTAAAAAACAGAAATTGATAAGCAAAATATTCATGTAATTTTGTCACAAGGGAAAACAGTAGGATATGTTTAACTCAACAGCCATTTGTTCAATATCTATGAGATGCACATCTCTGGGAGAAAGACAAGAAAAAAGGGAAAACAACAATAATATATTTATTGTCAAATATCTTTGTAGCCTACTTAGCAAAAAAATAATATATATGCATGTATTTGAAGTATAGACAAGAATGATAAATTTGAAATTCTCAGCCCACAATAAAAAACAAAGAAACAGATGAAAGAGTAGAGGGCTCAAGTATACAGAAAATTATTAATAAAAAAGTTATTCCAAATGAGCCCCATGTTTATCTTGGAGTTTCAAGGAGAAAAAAATGTTTTCCTAATCTCTGGGAGTAATTTCTCAAGGATGATTTGATAGGAGAATTGGGTAAACATTTCTAAATAGGGAATGTAGTAGTACATAATTAATAATATTCTCACAGGCATTTTTTTTCTTTACATCATTCTGTAACAATCTTAAACTTCAAAATAGCTGTAAATACATTTTTCCCCTGAACCATGTGATAATAAGTTTGTGGCATGGTGTCCCATCACCCTGAATATGGGCGTCCTCCTACATAATCACTATACAACCATCAGGACACTAACACTGATTCATTATCATCATTTAAACCTCAGATGCCATCAAATTTCACCAACTGTCTCCCCAAACATCCTTTAAAGAAAAATGATCTAGCTTCAGAGTCAGGCATTGCATTTAGTTGTCACCTTTCTTTCCTGAAGATTGGTGGCCAGTTATTTTATATGTCACTTTCAGTTTCTCTGCTGTTTCATATGATTCAATTCAGGTTATGCCTCCTTGGCAGAAACACCACAGAAGTAACACTGTGTTCTTCACATGGCATCCTACAAGCTGCCCACAACTTCAATTTGCTGGTGACCATTTTAAGCACTTACTAATTGTGGTGTCTGCCAATTTTTTCCACTGCAATACTGTTCATTTTTTCTTTGTAATTATTTCATATTTACATGTGCAGTTACATCTGTATTCATTTTGTATTTGTATTACTAAACATGAGTTCACACTGATATCTCCAATTCCAACTTGACATCCCAGGATTCACTCGGGTTAGTTTTCCTTTCCCCATGAATTCTTTTAACTTAGCTTCCACTTTCCTTAATATATCCACTTATTTGATCTATCCCATGTATTCAGAAAACCTTCCGTCACCAAACATCTTCCTCACCCAACACTCTTGTGCAAATGCCTCCCTCACTTTGCCAAGGTCCTGACATGCCAAACCAGGCAGTCCCACCCAGAGACGTCCCCGTCATTTGCTTGAGCTCTGACATCCTGCTGAATCAGGTAGACACCCACTCCACCTGCTTGGGCTGCAACAGGCTGTACCAGACCACACCCTTGATCTGGGAGGGCACATTTTCCATACTGCTGGGGATCTAACACCTTGTGCCTGGTCTGTACCTCCTCTCCTGGGTATGGGCACCCTTCTCACCCCACAGAGCTCTATCACCCACTCTGCACACTGCTGCTTTCCTCCACCTGAATGTGGATGCCTACCACACTAGGTCCTGCCAATGTCTTTAGGTCTATACTGTTTGGGAAGGGAAACAAGAAAGAAAGGAAGGGAGTGCTTATTAAGCTTTTAAATAAATAGACAATGAAGATGTTCTACTTTTGCTCCTTTTTGTTATGATTTAACCTCAGAAATTTTTAAGGGTATAATACGTAATAAATAATAGGAGTCCCAGAGTGATGTGTTCTAAGTGTGCTGCTTTCTGGATGTGTAATAATTTAACTGACCTTTGTTCTTTGTTCCTGAATCTTTGGATTTTCCCATGTTATAGGAGTGTCTTTGCTATTCATGGTTGGTCTTGACAGTTTATCTTAGCTAGGTGACTCACAGGGCCCTTAGATAGTTTAAACTAAAAAGATAAAGCAAGATGGGTACTGGCCATCAGATAAACCAAAAATGTGATTAAGATGTTTGATTCAATAATATTTGCCTTACATCTGGGGAGGGAAGTGGGACCAGACATTAAGTTCAACCTGATGAACTTGGCCTAATGACCAATGATTCAATCAGTTGTGCCTATGTCCTGAAAACTCAATAAAACCTCTGGACAGCAAGCTTGGGTGAGCTTCCTTAGTTGAGGATGTCTGCACCTTGCTGTGAAACAGGATGATGCATCCCAACTCCATGGGGAGAAGATGACAGAACTTTCATTTTGAAAATCCTCCTAAACCTCATACTAGATGTCTCTGTCTCTGGTTAGTTCTGATTTGTATACTTTTGCTTCAATAAAACTGCAATCATACATACAGCACTTTACTGAGTTCTTGAAACATTCTAGTAAATTACAGAATTTTAGGGGGCAGTGTGTGTACTCCTGAATTTTTCAGTCAGCTGGTCAGAAGTGAGGTGGTCTGGTGACTCCTGATCTTGCAGCTGCAAGTGTCTGAGATGACATCAGTTTTGTGAAGGACTATGTCCTTAATTTGTGAAGTTTAGCCTATCACTGTGTAGATGGAATTAGAAGTCATTTCTAATGACTGGTAATTTGGATAAGCTTTATAGAATTTGACAAATACACACAAACACACACACACACAAACACACTTCTCAGAATATGGTTATCTAAGTAGACCACTTAAAAGCAACATATTAACAAACCAATTTTTAAAATAAAAAATGTCTGCATTCAAGATTAGATTGTAGTAGGTTGTGAAACAATGGGGAAGCACTAAATATACAGTTTTACTCATACAAATTTCCTAACACTTCCTTGTTTCCATAGTAATTGGCTTTACAGATTAAGGAGATATGGTGCAAATCTATGATTTCTAGCAAACTCGAATGAAAGCCATTTTGGAATTAATTTGATTTGCAAGTGTCTTTTGAGAACAAAGCCCAGTACATGCCTTTATACAACATGCAGAGTTGTCTTACACATTTAGGGCAGTATCTCTCAATCTTGAGTGCAACTTAGAAAATCCTTGGNAAGAAAAGAAAAGAAAAGAAAAGAAAAGAAAAGAAAAGAAAAGAAAAGCCTTTGATAGTGTCCTACTCCTAGATACTCTAAATTGACTGATCTAAGTGAGAGCCTGAACACTGCTGTTTGTTAAAAGGTTCCCTAATTGATTCTGATACACTTACTGGATTGAGAGCAATGCTATACTGAGACTAATTTCTGTAATTTGTATTTTATAAATATTACCATAGCAAAATTATCCTTTATAAGACTCATCAAAGCCTAACTGGTGACTAGCAACTGAATGTTTTATTTTGTAGACACCAGATTGATGCTTTCAAAGAATATAAATAAACTAAAGGGGCCAATGAGGGAGCAGTAAAGTAATAAGAACTGGGCAGGCAGACCTGGAAGCAGATACTAAAGGTCCAGGATAATATGGACCTTATATGAGAACGTTTAGAACAAAATGAAAGATAATGAGTTAATAATCTGAAAACTATCAAAAAATGTCTTTTGCAAATTCCTTATAAATTAGAAAGCTTTTATACTCTAGTTAAGTGATTATGGCAGAATTATCCCAGGTTTTCATTTCAACTCAACTTCTCCATGGAATATTAACATCTTTTACATAGAATTTACATTTAATAAAACACTGGAGAAGTTGCTATCATCATAAGATAACAAACCGGGTCTATAGTGTGGTAAATGCATCATACTGACACTGTCATTTATGCTGAAGGTAAAAGTTACCCTAAACCTCAAATTTTATTTAATGGTTACAAGCAAAACATATTATAAAGGAATAATTAATATATAAATGCACACATATATTTATAAATTATGACACAGGTAAGCATTAAAAGAATTATAAGAGGTCTTCTAAATCTCATAATTCTATACTATTAAAATATATTTAATATGAAAATATAATATGTTTCTCCATTTTATTCTTAGTACTATAGAATTTTATAATATAAAAGTCCTGTACATTATCTCTTTTTGACAGGAAGACATAATGAATGTTAATATATCAATTCTAAATTCCAACTAGATTAATGAAAACACAAAAGCATCATATGCAAGCATACCAAATAAATGAGTAGTTTTTCCTGGCCAGTTTATCTATACTAGTACTTCATGAGAAATGTAAATGAAAGGAGTAAGTTCTTTCTACCTGGATTAGCAATTTAAATCACCAATCAAGTTATCCTACCCAATGTGGCAAATGTAGCAACACAGTTCAGAAAATGTTTACTAAGATTTCAGAAAATATCAATGTTTCTGTATTAGTATTAAAATAATTAATTTCATGGGTATATCAATGGAGGTCAACCAGTGCCTAGAGGGAAACTAAAACTTTAAGTTCATATACAACAAAAAACAAATAAATAAAAGACTGAAGATCAATTATATTAGATTTCAACTTAAAAGCTACAAGAAAGTAGCCAATTAAACTCTAAAAAGTGGAAGATATATCTCATAAATCAATGAATCAGAAAAACAGATAACAATGGAAGGACAAAAATAAACTCACTAGTTATTTCCTTGAATAGATATAAAACGTACATCCTCCATAGCAATCATGATAAATAGAGGAAAAAAAACCCAAATTATCATAACAAAAATGAAAAGATATTATTAGTAGGTAAGGAATATAAATATATTCAGAATATAGAGAAACACTCTTCTAATAAATTTGAAGATGTTAATTAAGCAGGGAAATTATTTGTAAAAATCACTAATCAAAACTAACTCAGGAAGAAATAGAAAATCAAAATAGCTCTAAGCATATTGAAGGAATTAATTTCATAATATAAAATTTTATTTAAAATCAAACAAAATAACCCAGTAGATCTCCATAGGGCTCCATCAGTGAATTCGTCCAAACATGTAAGTAAAACAATATCAGTGTTATACACAAATAAAGTAGAAAAAGTGTAAACACTGCCTAATTCATAAAACTAGGGTAATCATGAGATTACCAACACCAACACCTGAGAACTGCATCTGAAAAGTAAACAGGATTATATCCCAATTACTTGGGAACATTCTCCCAAAAATCCTAAATATTAGTAAATGAAACCTAGAAACATTAGGTTAATTCATGATTAGTATAATATCTAAAAGTTAGTCTAATTTATTACAAGAAGAAAAAAATGAAAATAACCACAAGATCTTCTCAAAAGACACAGAAAAGGCATTTCACAGAATTCAACAACTCCTTATAAAAAATGATCTAGCTAGGTGGTAACAAAAAGAAACTTTATTTTTCACTTAACAGTGCAATACTGAAAGCCCACTTCTTAAAATGAGAAATTATATCAGGATGTGTACAATACTATTCTGCTATTACTATCAAAATTATAAAGTTATACTGCAGTCCTAGCCATAATAACATCTATATATATATATAATATATATATATATATTTTACATATACTCACTTTTTTTTAAACTGTTTTTTTTTATTTTTTTTATTTTTTATTTTTTTATTTATTTCTAGGAGAGAGAGAGACAGCGTGAGCAGGGGAGNTCACTTTTAATAGCATTTGTATTTAAGATAGAATCAAATATACTTACATATACATTCATTTTAAAAAGCATCAAAAGCCTCAACTAAAACTCCATATGAAAAAATATATACAAAAACGCTCTTCATAAAATAGCAAATTGGGAAGAATGAAATAAGACCTACATTCATAAATGTAGATGTTTATATTTATAATCAATTTAATTGTAATTTATAATTATACTTAATTTATATGTTTATCCATATGTTTACGTATTAAAAACAAATTAGTAGGGACACCTGGGTGACTCAGTCGGTTGAGCATCTGACTTCAACTCAGGTCATGACCTACAGTTTGTGAGTTCAGGCCCAGCACTGGGCTCTCTGCTGTCCGTGCAGAGCTTGCTTTGGATCTTCTGTCCCCCTGTTTCTCTGTCTCTCCTCCACTTGCGTTCTCTCTCTTTCTCTCTCTTTCTCTTTCTCTCTCTCTCTCAAAAATAAACACACACTAAAAAATATTTAAAAACAAATTTGTAAAATTTATATATGCTTTTAATAT
>NW_027532590.1:3880824-3905033 GCF_008692635.1 Crocuta crocuta
TAAGTTGATTCTTAAAACTATATGAGAATGCAAATGGTGAGAAAAGTCAGTCAATGATAAAGAACAACAATGAAAGACACATACAGATATCAAAACTCATTTACTGGTCCTGCAATTAAAACAGTGTGAAACTGCACCAAGAATTAAAGACAGACCACTGAAATAAAAATAGATCCATATATATTTATTCAACTGATTTACGGCTAAGATGTCATTCAGTACTTGGAGGAAAAAATTTTCATTTCAATATAATGGTCTGGACAATTTGCATATATATTTCTATTTATTTATATTTATAGATGTGATAAAAAAAAGAATCTTATTCCTGTCTTATATCACACACAAAACTCAATTCCAGAAGACTCACACTTATCTAAGTGTAAATATTGAAAAAATGCAACTCCTAAAGATAATATAGGACAGTTTTTAAATGACTTAGGTAGAAAAAGATTTCTTCTAACACAAAAAATACTAACCATAAATAAGATGCTTGCTAAATTGAACTTCATTAAGAACATCATATAATTTTACAAGATGACATTTATCATGGTAACAAAAATTGCCTAAAAACGACAAATTTAGCTTAATTAAATTAAGTTGTGTGAAATCCTTAAGATAAATATTATAAATCTTTTTTCAAAAGTGAATGAATGAAATAAATAATTAAATGAAAGAATAAAATGTAAATAAAAAACATTTAATACTGTAAACACATACTAGTAAATAAAAAATAAAGGACATGAAAGACAATATTATCTATTTATACACTTAGATTAGCAAACATAAAAAGTAAATGTATAAATAGGTTTATAGGAATGTTAGATACAAATTTAGGATAATAGTTACAGATCTACAAAAGAGAGAGGCATTTACATAAGAAGGCTTTCATGGCAGAGGATGGGTTTTCTTCGGATGTACTTTTCTGTATTACCTCCAAAGATGACAATATTTGTCAGGTATATTGTATTTTCCATATATTTTTAATATATGAAATATTATAAATAAATATTTATATACATATATATTTTTTACATATATATATAACCTCTCCTAATCTATTTCCATCAAGCGTTTTTCTCAAGTCAGAGCAAAATCCCAGCTTCTGGTGGATATGATGTCAACTTAAGTGTCTCAGTGCCCCTATCACTGAGGCATACTAGAAGAGAAACCGTGTCAAAGAAGGAAATTCAATTACTGCTATTGGTAGTAATACTTTGTGATACCACATGGGGCTAAATAATAACACCACTTTACCTTTACCATTACCTTCAATTCTGTGTCTATGTAATTCTAAATATTACATAGAATCTAATGAGTGCAAAGACATTGTAGTCAATGTTTCTCCTTCCCCTCCTCTTATTAGTCGAACACAAATTACAAGAACTTTCCAGAAATTCTTCTCATCTTTGTTTAAAACAAATCGATACAGTCACTATTACTATTAGCTATTATTATTTTAAAATGGGTGGACTGATAATAAAAGAAATCTGATAGGTTGTCTTTAACATGACAAAATATATCATAAAATTTACTTCACCATTACTAAGTAATTAAAATTTAGACACTTGCAGACATACACAAGTAACAATATATAAAACTAAATTATTATTTATTAATCAAATGGACATAAATATAATCTGTGTTCTCAAGATGTCACTGTGAATAGACACTCCCAATTGCTTTAAAACGTAATGCTGAATTCATAAACAATAACAAAAGAACATAATAATCTATGCCACTATAGATAGTGAATATTACATATATAGTCATTCTGCCTAATTAATATATCTGCAGCTTAGTAACATCTAAGTCACATTATTAAACTATAAGCTACTGTTAGGCTACAAAAATCTAGCCTCCAACACATGTTAAACAAAAAAGAGTAAAACAGAACCATCACATGTGCATGTGAAGAGACAGAAACATACACACACACACACACACACACACACAAGAAGACCAAACAACCTAGTTAAAGTAAGGAAGACATTTTCTATTTCTCTATAGTACTTTGTTAAATTTTTTGAAGGAAAGTAGTGTATTCTACTCCCGCAGTGTCATAAATAGAAAATTAAATAGAAAATGAGCTTGTGACCTCATAAATCCTTTTTAATTTTCTCCTAATCTCTAAGTAATACATTTGTCAATCTTTTTTCTCAAAAATGTAAGCAGAGTGACAATGCTGACAGGACCATGCAGAATGTTCTTTAAGTGATAAAACTACACGTGTGCTGCCTTTAGTTCTGATAATTCCCACCTTTTGCTGTGTCACATATATTGCCGCTTGTGTATCCTTTCTACAAGATTCTTCAATTGAAATAACATTACTTCACACTGTGGGAAAAACAAAACAAACAATAACAACAGCAACAACAACAAGGCACTCCCTGTAGACTTTATAGATAATCAGTCCTGAATCTTTATCTATACGGGTCTTATACCTCCTGCCTGAACCAATAATATAGGATACCACTTTTCATAATTTTCTAGAGACACATCTTTAAAGGGTACATCTATACTTTCCAGGCACTAGTATTTCCTCTCTCTTCCTAGTATCTATCACTTATTGTAAATGTGTATAAAATGTAAAATCGATTAACTAGTTCTAATTGCACACTCTGAATGAGGGGAATGTTTCCTGCAGGGGAAGGATTTGGAACAGTTTACTACAGTGGTTATTCTAAATTTACCAAGCCAATCAGCCCATCAATCTCAAGTGCCAGTGTGGCATTTCCGATGGACAGATGTACTAGCGACACCTTTGCAAAACAGGTTGTTATAATATATATACACACATTCATAAACATACACACACATACACACATGCATACATACTTCATTAGCCTCAGTAAAATAAATAAGGTGAATTAGATCCAGGCTTGAATGTTAACTCATTTTGTACAGTTTTGGCAAACCATCTTTTTCTTAGCTTCCTCATCTGACTTGTAAGAAAGTTAGACAAGATTATATTATTCATCTTAAAATGGCTATCAGTTACATTTGGTATGTGGAAAAACAATACTTGTGAGTTTTTTGAAGATTTTTTAAAATGTTTTAATATTTATATTCAGAATCACAGAATCCCCTGAAATATGAGATGGGGTTTTGTTGTTGTTGTTTCTTTTACTGTTGTTTGTTTTTGTTTTTTCTTTAGTTCCTACAGCATCTGCTTACAGACTAGTTTCCAAGTGTAGCCAGGAAATATGAAGACTTGAGTGAAAGAAAAGTTAATTTAGTAACTGAAAGGAATCTTTTTTTTTAATTTTATTTTTCAAATAAAAATTCATGACAAAAGAATGAAAACATCACGGAATGATATAACATTGCATATTTTGCGTAGGATTTTCAAATAATTGTTTTGCTAACATGGTGTGTTTCTAGAAGACAATATCAACATGGGTTAAAGTAACACAGCTATTTGATGGAAAAATTAAAATATGTATATGTATGTTCTAAAATAATTCATACAATTCAAAATTTTTCTTTTAATAGACTAGACCAAATGTTTAATCAGTGGATCAAAGTCTGTCCTAATATAAATTCATATGCTAAGCACACTTTAACAACAGGGAAATCTGCTGTTATATTGTAACTTGGAAAATACTATTCACAAATAGCAGTTTAAAGACAAGGATTTCCACACTCATCACTTTCATTCAATATAATACTGAAGTCCTGACCATAGTATCAGACAACAAAAAGAAACAAAAGGCATCAAAACTGATAAAGAGAAAGTAAAGCTTTCACAATTTGTAGATGACAAAATATGAAAACCCCAATGACTTCACACACAAAAAAACCAACTAGAACTGATAAATGAATTTTGTTAGAACACAGGATACAAAATCAATATATAGGCATCACTGCATTTCTATGTTAATAGTGAAGCATCAGAAAGAGAAATTAAGAAACAATCACATTTACAAATTGCACCAAAAGTAATAAAGTACCTAGGAATAAACTTAACCAAGGTAAAAGACCTGTACTCTGAAAGCTATAAAATATTGATGAAAAGAAATGAAGATGACACAAAGAACTGGAAAGACATTTCATGCTTATAGACTGGAAGAATATTGTTAAAATATCCATACTAACCAAAGCAATCTATAGATTTAATGCAATCCCTATCAACATACCAAAATCATTTTTCACAGAGCAAGAATCCTAAAATTTGTATGAAACCACAAAGACCCTAAGTAGATAAAGTAATCTTGAAAAAAAAGCAAAGCTGGAGGCGTCACAACCCCAGACTTCAAGTTGCATTATAAAACTGTAGAGATCAAGTCAGTATGATGCTAACACATGCGCACACACACACACACACACACACACACTGAAAAGAATAGAAAACACAGAAACAAACCTGTGACTATGTGAGCAATTAATCTTCAACAAAGCAGGAAAGAATATCCAATGGGAAAAAGATAATATCTTCAATAAATGGCATTGGATAGAGTGAATAGCAGCATGCAAGAGAATGAAACTGGACCTTTTTCTTACACCATACACAAAAATAAACTCAAAATGTATTAAGAACCTAAATGTGAGACCTGAAACCATAAAAATTTTAGAACGGAGCACAGGCAGTAAATATTTCTGACATCGACCATAGCAACGTTTTTCCAGATATGTCTCCTGAGGCAAGGGAAACAAAAGCAAAAATAAACTAATGGGACTACATCAAAATAAAAAAGCTTCTGTACAGCAAAGAAAACAGTCACAAAACTAAAAGATAACCTACTGAATCGGAGAACATATTTGCAAATGACAATCATGATAAATGGTTAGTACCCAAAATGTGAAAAGAACTTGTATAACTCAACACACACATACACACACACACACACACACAAATAATCCAAGTAAAGATGGGCAGAAGACATGAATATTTTTACAAGGAAGACACGCAGATGGCCAACAGACACATTAAAAGATGCTCAACATCACTCATCATCAGGGAAATGCAAATCAAAACTACAAGGAGGTATCACCTCACATCTGTCTGAATAGCTAAAATAAAAAACAAGGAACAGCAAGTGTTGGCAAGAATGTGGAGAAAAAAGGAACTTTGTGCACCATTGGTGGGAGTGCAAACTGGTACAGCAACTGTGTGAAACAGTATGGAAATTCTTAAAAAATTAAAAACAGACTTACTATATGATCCAGTAATCCCGCTACTGGGTATTTACCCAAAGACAACAAAAACACTAATTCAAAAGGATATATGAACCCCTATGTTTACTGCATCATTGTTTACATTAGTCAAATTATGGAAGGAGCCCAAGAATACATTGATATATTAATGGATAAAGAAAAAGTGGTGTGTATGTGTTCGTATAGGTAAATATGTATATAAATACATACATACATATACAATGTTATATACATACAAACACACACACTCTACAATATTACTCAGACATTAAAGAATAAAATCTTTTCATTTGCAATAACATGGGTGGGTCTAAAGAGTATAATGCTAAGCAAATTAAGCCAATCAGAGAAAGACAAAAACCATATGATTTCACTCATATGTGGTATTTAAGAAACAAATGAACAAAGGGGAAAATAAGAGACAAATCAAAAATCACTTTTAATATAAACAACAAACAGATGGTTAGCATAGAGGAGGCGGGTGGGAGAATGGGTGAAATAGGTAATGGGGATTTAAAGTACACTCATCACGATGAGCACTGAGTAATGTACAGAATTGGTGAATCATCATATTGTACATTTGGAACCAATATAACACTGTATGTTAACTATACTGGATTTAAAATAAAATAGAATAATAATTCTTACTGCAAAATAAACCTAATATTTTTTAAAAGCAGTAGTTGAGTGGAAAATAAAGTTTCTCCTTACCATTGTATTTGTATATACACAATTGTATATTGTATATACAAATATACAAATATAAATTGTATATACACACATTTTTATATAACATTTAAAATACAATACACTTAAAGCAAAAAAAAAAAAAGACTGCAAGTGAAAATATGCAGAAACCACATTAGAAGAGAAAGTGATAGTCTCAAAATAATCAGATTTTAGCCTGGTATTGATGTAGTTTATGGCAGAATAGAATTACTTTTCTTCTAAGTCTATTGTGTTCTTAACATTAGCAAATTCATCAAATTCTGGCTAATGTAATATATATTTAACAAATTAATTAAAATTGGAATAAGATATTTGAAAGCTCCAAGAATTCATTCATGTATAACATTTACTGTTAGCAATAAATACTTTTTATATTTTTTAATGAATGGAACATAATTCATAAAAAAATATCAGTCACCACTCAATAATTCATTGTGGATCCACTGAACACTGCAATAAACAATTTATATTCTACTTCACATTCATATAAAAAGGAAGAGTGTTTTTAATATCACACCCCAGATTTCACATACTATTTTTGTGGGCTCATCTACTCTTAATACTGTTCAATATACTACTCATCAGGCATTATAGAAAAGGCTTTAGGACAGAACCATCTAAAACAGATACAAACAACCCCAGAGCATTTTATATTGATTAAAGTGAACATTTAGGGCAACCTTAAAAATTGAAAAGTAAACTCCAACTGTGTAACTCTGCAGATGTGTCCTGAAATGAGGATAAATTCTTAAATATTCTGCTTTGATGGTGGTAGGACTCAGAAAGCTTGCCTCATGTTAATGTTTGTCTAGAAGTACTCCTATGTCAGCCTCAGATATTCACCACCAGGTAGTGCAGAGACCTACGTAACTTTTATGCTTTAACTTTATAACTTTCTCCCAAGCCCATGGTAAAAAAGAAAAAAATAATAACTCTTATTCACTATTCCTAAGGGATGTTTTTGAGAATCATGGCTCAAATTTTTATATTTACTCAAACCTAACAAGCCAGCCAACAAAATGACATTTGCCAAAATGAGAAATGAAAATATTATTCAATACTTTCTCACAAAGTACTGACATGTCCATCAATACTGACAATGGCAAAATTCACATACATATAATATATATATATATGAAAATACATATATATGTATAATCACGTATAATCAATGTCACACACAAAAGGAGGGAAAACACTATCAAATATCAGTCATGGGTAAGTAAATGAAAATCAGCAAAGAAAAAGATAAGAAACCAAATACACTGATTCAAAAGAAAAGCATAAATTAAAAGGAATATCCTACCTAACTTAAAGATGGGATTGCAAAACATAATAAAGAGGACGAGAAGAGTCTGGCAAACATATACAAACTACTATTTTACATTTAAAAATGACAGATATCTATAGCAAACATTTGATTACCATACTTGGATTACAATATTTTAAAATGTATTACTCAAAGAAATTTTCACCAGATTCTACACATTGCATCAGTAAAATGAAAATGAAACTTTTCCCATCTAAAAATATCACAGAAAAATAGTATTTGTATATATCTACATGAAAGATACTGATGAATCATTCAGAGTAAATATATTACCACAAGATCACTGACAAAGACACAATGTGTCTCAAATAAGGAGAAATATGTAATTACAGATACTCAAAGAAACAATGTAGAATCATATAAAGTGTTGCAAACAGGAAAAATACTTCTTTGGTGTTCAAGTCAAACAAGTTGCTTAAAATTGTATGCACATATTTTCTCATAATGAGCAACACAGCATCCATGGACACATTTTTGTTAGGTGATAGCGTCTAAAAAGTTGTTTTAGCATCTAAATATCATGACACAAGTCAACGTGTAATAGCACATGTTATTTCTGTCCAACCATAAGCACACTTTAAATGGCATTTTGAATAGATGCCACTGAACTGATGACATTAAGGGAAAATACCTGATTTAAACAACTCCCTCTGATATTTCTGTGTATCTTTTTAAAGCCGAATAGAGCTGATAAACCTTCTTACATTGAAAATCACTTTAATACACTAATAAGACAAACATAAAAGCATCTGAAAAGAAAGAAGGTCAAAGATAGGTGACTAGGAGATAGAAACGTCAGAATGAAAAGTTCAAAATCCAAAGCTGACCATAATACTAGTGCAAACAAGAGGAAATAATAATTAATGTGCTTGAGGTAATTTAGCATCATGAAGAGCTTTGTGGAACCATCTCATCAAACACAATGCTATTTAATTATCAGAACAGTAAGAGATTTCCCCCAAGACACTGCATTAAATATGCCTCTACCAAATAAACCCTGTCATATCTTTTCTAGCTCTTAGATTTCTCCCTAATCTCTTTCATAAGTTTTACCCTTGAATTTCCTCCCTCCCTCCCTCTCCCTGTTTCCACATCCCTGCTAGACAACTGCTAATTAAAATGAACACAGGTAAATTAAGGTAGACTTTTTCAAAAGTGGGGGGGGGGCTGTAATAACAAGGACTTATGCTAGACAATCAAACTAATAGAAGTCTTAAGATCTGAAGCACTCAAATTAAAATAAACTCCTTGAAATATATCAATCTACATTTCCAAAATGACTTTTTAAAATGAAGTGTGCTGCTAAATGCTGCCTTGTAAGTTGTATTAATTAACTACAAGCTTGTACAAATTAGTAAAATTTTCTTTGGAAAGTCTTTCCTAAATTGTCACAGTAGTTATTTTAATGTAGACACATCTTGTGTCCAGACGTTTTATAGTGTAAATTATACTACAGTGTTACCCTAATTGGAGAAAAAGCACACTCAATGATTATATTTTGCTATTTATCTTACTGGCTTATTCAAAGGTGACAATTCTGTGCGTTAAAGTTACTGAAATCACACATGGCTTCTATAGCACCTTAGATGTCTACATGTGTGATGAAATCTATTGTGATTTTCAGTCTCAGGATCAGTCAGTCTTGACAAAACAGCATATTTATAGTCAGAAAAAAGCTGACAGAATAATCATGTGCAAATAGAACCTTAATTCATGATAATGACAACAGTTTACCTTTTTATATTCACAGTGGTTTGTTAATTAATACTTATATGATATATAAGCATACACAATGGGTTGTGGATACTCTTACATTTGTATTAGCATACTTCAGCTCCTGGCGCCTGGGTGGCTCAAACAGTTAAGCATCTGACCTTGGCTCAGGTTATGATCTTGCAGGTTGTGAGTTCTAGCCCCATGTCAGGCTCTATGCTGACAGCTCAAAGCCTGGAGCCTACTTGGGATTCTGTGTCTCCCTCTCTCTGCCCCTCCCCCACTCATGCTCTGTCTGTCTGTCTCTCTCTCTCTCTCAAAAATAAACATTAAAAAATGTAAAGGAAAATTATACTTCAGGTCATCGAAGTTCAATATACAGAAAACAACTTGTATCACTTCTAATTCTTTCACAAAATACTTACTGACTGCCTAATTTGTGGTCAAGTAATGCTAGGCACTGGAATTAAAATGTAGAGAAAGACAGATAATTTCTAACTGTATTAGCTTCCTGGGGTTGTTGTAACAAATCACCACAAATGAGGTGGCTTACAACAACATGAATCTATTCTCTCACAGCTCTGGAGGCCAAAAATCCCAAATCAAGTTGCTGGCAGGGCTGTGTTACCTCTGGAGGCTCATTTCTCCTTTGCCTCTTCCAACTGCTTGGTTTCCTCTTCATCACCCCAATCTCTGCCTCCATCTTCACGCTGCATCTCCTTCTTCTGTCTTTGTCTTCTCTTCTGTTTGTCAACCACCCTCTCCCCACATTGTGTCTTTTATAAGGATGCTTGTCATTGGATTTGCATAATCCAAATGTAACTCAAGATCTTTAAATTAATTACATCTGCAAGATTCTTTTTCCAAATAAGGTAACATTCACAAGTTCAAGGGATCAGTACATGAACAAACTTTTTGCAGGGAGGAGGGCACCAGATGACTTACTACTAAGTTCAGGAAACTTACTGATTAATGGTGAATAAGCTACTTAACCAGGTAGTTAATATAAAGACTGATAAGTTTCATTATAAGGGCAGGAAAAGAAAATTTTTCTTAGGAAACACTCAGGTAAGGTACCAAACTCAAGCATGAGAGATCAGGAAGTTTCCCAGAAAGAGTTTTAAGAAAAGTAGAAATTATCCAAGTAAGACTGAAGATAAACTATATGCAAATTTCTAGAGGAGAGAGAACATGAAATTCTAAGGAATGAGAGAGAAGTTTAGAGTGTATAGAGCACAGGGGATCTTGGCAGTAAAGTAGTGAGTGGTTGGGTTCATCAAGGGGAGTTTAACACAGTAAAGCTGTATTAAAGAATTTCAACTTTAATCCAAAGTGGGAAACCAATGAACAGACTGACAAAAGGTCATGGCCTGTCCAGTTAGGCACTTGGGATAAAAAAAATCTCAGCTGCTCCGAGCGTGGACTGGAGGACAGGAGTATAAGGTTGGGGGTCTTTTCCAGAAATCCAGTGAAGTGTTTATGCTGGTCACAACCAGTGCAGTGGCAAGGAGAATCAAGAGATATGGATGAGTTCAAGAGAGATGTTTTAGGAAGAACTGCTAATGCTTAAATCAGCTGAATTTGAGTGTAAACATAATGAAGGTACCAACAGTACTGAACACCCAGATAGACGATGGTGTACTTCATTTAGATAAGAGACATGAAGGGAGAGCCACTGTAGGGGGTGGAAGAGAAAAGATGGATTTCACTGCAGACATTTAAGGTTTAAAATATGTTTCTAGATTTCAGATTGGTGTGTGGCATGTGGACCATATGCACAAAGGGAAAGGCAGATTAGACATAATAATTTGGGAGTCATTCATTTCAATTCAATAGTTGAAATTACTAGGGGCTGGATGAATTGCCCCTTCCCCCACACCCCTCTCCCAGAATGCAGAAAAGATGTACTTGCAGAGAACCCAAAGAAAATAGGATTTTAAGGAAAATAACAGAAGTAGGAGTCTATAAAGACTGGTCAATGTGTCTGTGCACAGGTGGTAGCTGGGAGTAACCATGGGGAAAGAAGAATTAAAAGAGGAGTTTGCACGGTGAAGCCTAAAAGTACCAGTGGAGAATCAGTGTACGTTTTCCTATTCATCCTTGTTTCCCAAAGCTGCTTTTTCCAACCTCTTCTCTCTTTTAAGTCTCCTTACTCTGACTGTGTCAGGTAAGACAGTTTAGTTAAATTCTATCAAGTCTTATGACTAATGAGAAATGTTTCTGGAATTAACTACCAGTGACAAGGCCCAAAAGGAGCAACTGCAGATTAGAGGAGCTGGAATAACCCCGAGGTGCGCAGAAGCAGAAAGTCAGGAAGTAGATGCATCAGGTTTGGTTAAGAGGAGAGGCACAGAGCAGTAGCTAAAGGGGTACGTAGCAGCGAGGGCTGTTGTCTCTGCTTTGCTCTTGCTCCCTGCACTCCTCCAATAGTGAGAGAAATCTGAGCAAGTTTAAATATTGATGTGAAGGATGGATCAGAGAGGAAAAGACTAAAACTCAGTGAATGAGAAGAAAAAAAAAAAAAACAAACCTCCAACAAATCAATGTGCATTTCCTAACAAAAATGTTGTGGTCTATAGTCTGGGTAAATAGTCTTTATGTATCCTGAAACAAGGGGCATTTTTCCACAGTTACAGGAGGCGAGTAGAGAACTAGGAAATAAATGCAAGTACTTTCTGTGATTTTATGGATGAAGTCTTGGCTCTCCCAGTAAAAAAATACTATGCTGTCAGGAAGAATGAGGCCAGGCTATCTCTGAGCCTGATAAGAGAGGTGGTGGCAAGGGAGATTTGACAAGAGAAGAGAAGGTAGGAAAAAGTAACTTTAGAAAATGGAAAAAAGTGCTAAGTGGAAAAGCATAAAGCGATTTCTTACTAGTAGTTTTGGTTTCATTGTGCAAGTTTTTATTTTTAACTTACGCAAGATCGTTTCCCTCGAGGTGACACAACTAAGCAATATTTACTGTCTGATGGCACAGTCTGAAATAAGGTGTCAGCTCCGGGGATTACAAACAAGACAACAGCAATACAGATCAACAGCAGAAGCCTCGAGCTAAAAAATATATTTCTCATATCACACACAATTCAATAACTGAAAATGCAGTTAGTTCAATAGAATCTTTTTTTTAATATAATGCAAATAACTCAAGCTTTTAGAGTTTGAAGTTATTCATTTTTTAATTTTTTTTAATGTTTTATTTATTTCTGAGAGAGACAGCGTGAGCAGGGGAGGGTCAGAGAAAGAGGGAGACACAGAATCTGAAGCAGGCTCCAGGCTCTGAGCTGGCTGTCAGCATACAGCCTGATGTGGGCTCAAACCCACAAACCATGAGATCATGACCTAAGCTGAAGTCGGACACTTAACCGACTGAGCCACCCAGGTGCCCCTAGAGTTTGAAGTTTTTCGTCCATTCATAGGGACAATAATTGACCAAATCAATTCCCACTTAAAATTTTCCTTTAAGGAAAATCTTAAAGGAAAAATGGGAGCACAGTGGGCTCTGAGTAGAAAAAAAGGAGGGAAGAGGGGGGCAACATGATAAAGTAGTTTGTATTTCTACCCGTCCTTGAACAGTATTCCCTTGACCTCTCTGATGCTTATCTTTCTCCATATTTCCTATATTAGGACTCAAGATCTTTGCCTCAAAATGCTAAGGATTGTGCAGAAAATGTAATTTCCTTCAGTTGGTAAAAGACAAACTGGAAGTTTCTACAGAAGTTAAGAGGGGGAAACAATCACATTACATAGTTGTCAGTTTGACACCCCTCTGTTAGGCTACCTAAAAAATGATAAAGTTCACTGAGCTAGGGAATAAAAGCATTTTCATCTCCCCTCACCACCTAGTTTTCTACAGCTTTCCATTCCTCTGTCTTGCAGCCAGTTCTTTTCTCTGAAGCACTAGGAATGAGATAACATTTCCTCTGTCAAGTTCTCTACTCCAGGCTCAAACAGCATCATTCAGAAGCAACCAGAACAATAATGTTAAAATTCAAGTTATATAAAATAATAAAATAAATTATTCAGCCCTGAAGACATTTTTAGATAATCCTTTATGGAAGTGCAGACTTAATGACATAATTTGCAAGATAGGTTTTTATCCCTTGAGGGCAAAATAAACATTGAGAAATCAACGCCATGTGGAGAGAACAGCACAAAAAAATATGAGGGGAAAGGTCACCATCACAGCACTGGTGCTGACTGCATATGCTAGGAAGAACTAAATTCTGTTGAAATCTAGTTTTTTTCTGACATGTAAGACTATGAGAGCCCTTGGTTCAAATTAGAAAAAACTTTTAAACTAAATGCTATATTATTTCTAAGTGGGCTACTAAAAGTAAAAAACAAAATGAAACAAACAACACACACAAAAAAGAAGTTAAAGATGCTTTGAACATTTTTAAGGCAATTTTTTATATATTATACCCTCATGATGGGTCTATGGAAATGGTGTAGGAACATACTTTTCCTTTTTTATTCTATGTCAATTCTCTAGAATTCTAACAGATAATAATAGCAAATACTCTAAAATTGCTTGCCATGTGCAATCCAGTATTCCAAACATTTTGTGCACATTCACCTATTTAACCCATACATCAATTCAACCAAATAGGCACTACTTTTAATATCCACCTTAGAAATGGCAAATCTAAGACACAGAAAAGATAAGCAACTTGTCCTACATACCAAATAATAGAGTTGGAACTGAAACCAGGCAGCCTGGCTCTCATATCCAAGCCCTTAGCCACTGTGCATATTTCCTTACACTGCTGAGTTAATACATATTTTCTTGTGTTGCTATGGTCCAGGTTATGTCCACTGTAGTTCCATTACATGGTAAATCATAGACAGTCCAACACTTCATATTAATAGAATAATCACTATAAGACTTTGACTAATTTTGAAAAAATAAATCTCTTCACTTTTGCCTACAGGATAGTAATATTCCATATATCATGAATTTGCTGTGACTACTTAAGGACAGTTTAACATGGTGTCTGGCACATGGTAAGAAATTATAAACAAATGTTGTTTTAACTATCATTATTAATAACTATCATTATTAATATATTGTCTTTTATTCTTACTTTTAATATAATGTTTAGATCATAATGATTGTTATTCCTCCATTGCCCCTCATCCCACTACCTATTCCTAACCAATTGCTTTTTTCTTTTGCTTTGCACATCTGTTCATTGTCTGCATTTATTTTGACAGATACATTGCTGTCTTATTGACCAGGTAGCTGTGCGGTTTCTTGACATCCCCATTCAATATTATATTCTTTAATCTTTATTATAGATTATATATATTATAATGAACATCTAATTAACTATCATCTATCTAGATATTACAGATATGTATCTATATTATACCATTTCACGCTTTGCAGAACATTTCACAAATGTTCAATTACTTCTCCAAATTAGCTGGATACTTGTATAGGAAAAATCTCAGACTTGTCTGCCAAACTATAACAAGCACAGGATCTATATTTACCTTTCAGATCCTAACAACCTTTTCAGCTTCTCTCCTGCTTTGTTTTCATTTATCTTCATTTTCCTTGGCAACTGGGCCCTCATCCTCCCAGTGCATCAGCCTTCTTCTGGCTTCTCATTTCCTATCAACCAGGACCCCACATTCAGCTGTTTATGTCAGTGCTAGCCCCACCAATACTCATTATCTGTCTTATAAAATATTTTAGTTGTATGCTTAGTCTTACCATTTAACCATTAACAATTTTGTTCATACCTCTATCCCTGTGTGTAACTATAATGAAGACAATATCAGGGACTAATTATCAAACCCAGTCACTTTTTCAAAGTCCTCACTTGCATTAAATCATGTGACCGTAAACACTGTTCATCATCTTTCTTTTTATGAATCCAGAGTGCACAGACTCAAATTTTGTCTTTGTGCCTTACATAACTGTGTACTGAGTTATTCAGAAGAACCTATCTCAATGAATTGTTGAATGATTAAATCAGTAAATGTGCAGAAAACACTTAGGACCACATAAATATCACACAATAACTGACATTCCTCTACCTCTTCTAAACTATGTATAACTGGAACATGTATTTCTTATAAAAATCTAATCCATCTCTATATTATGGGTGTGTGCATGTCGCTCCTTAATGAGCAGATTGATTGTAAGCTAATTGAAAACAGATTTATCTCTTAATCACTTACTTGCCACAGGGAGTAGCACAATATCATGCACATAGCCAATAAATATCTATTTTATCAATGATACACAAATTACCAGTAATATGTTTATTGTATTATATTTTACTGGGTTTGCCCAATATTAAGCTTATTCGCTACTTTCAATGAATATTCTAAAAACTGAGAAAAAGGTAGCAATGCTGTTTGTTTAGTTTCCCTTGAGTATTTACTATGCATCAGGTAATTCACATATATTAGTCCAATTAGTTTTCGCTCCCATACTTTTATGAGATAATGTCTGTGTTAATATATGAAGTCCTGAGGTTCAAAGATGTTAAGTGACTTGCCCAAAATGATATATTTTGGTAAGTGGTGAGCCCAACATTAGAAACTGAAGTATCTGCCTTTCCCTCAGCCTAATTCCAACCCTGCCTAATTTTGATAAGAAAGAAGCAGGTCTGTATTCCCCTCCTACAGGAATGAAGCCCTGTCTAGTGGGTCCAAGAGACTAACCATGTCATTCTCTCCCTTTCTACATGCCCTTGAAACATACAGAAAATTCTACTATTTGGTGCTTGTTTCTTTGTTACGAATGGGCACATGCAATATGCTTTGTCTGTAGCTCCTAATTCCATGGAAGGGAATAATAATTCTGTAAAGTAGCTTCATGATTTTGATAGTTTCTATTCTCCTTTTAATTTTTTTTTCTTCAGAATAATCCAATCTCTCTCATGACCAAGATTTAAACAACAAAAGCGGTTCTCTGATTCTTGTTTGTAATTAATGTAGAGAAAAAAATTGCCTCGATGTAAGGCATCGGCTTTATGTTATGGGAAATGAAATGGGTCACTACAAAGAATTAGTTCTTAAAAAATCTCGTCTATTAAATGCTTCAATTTTTTAATAACTTTGAATACAATATACCAAAAATTTGACAATTTTGCAATAAATTATATGAAAAATAAAATTAACAACCCGTCCTTAAGCACTGGACCAAAAAATTACAAAGAAAAAGACCTTTTATTTTCTAGACCTTTTTCATTTGTTTATTGAACAGTCCCTCCTTTCCAGATTTAACACATCAATGACAGTCTTGTACCATACCTATTGTGCGGCTGTGTTCTCTTGACATCGCCTTGTGAAGAAAAACCATCTGCAAATATTTATTAAACAAACACTAATGTCCTTGCTAAAGGCAATGATTGCTTATAAATGCTTATACTATGAATAATAATAATCTATATTCATTAACCCTTATTGTGTGCCATTTAAGATGCTAACCATTTGGTCCTTACTGTAACACTACAAGAAAAGTATTATCATTCCCAGTTAACTTGAGAGAAAACTGATCTGGAGATCAATGACTTGCTAAATGTCACAGAGGGTGAGGTGCTGGAACCAGAATTTGAACCCTGATGATTTGGTGCCAGAGCCTCCATCCTTACATCCTTACGTAGTGAAAGACAACAAGCAGGTATGGAGATTCTGATACTTCTCCTAAAATTAAGTTCACTTGGATTCTTTGGCTGAGGAAATATGCCAAAAATAAGGGAAAAGGAAAGCTCAACTCACTCAAATTTGGGTGGCAGCCCTGACGATGTGGTCATTTTTATTATGATAAAATAGTTCAAAATGATTTATAATAAAATTCCCTGTCTCTGGCTTTCTAGACTTTGAGTACTGAAAATAACAGTCCATGAGTAATTGAGCAATAAATTAAAAATTAGCCTTCTCAGCCCTCATTGAGACACCAGCACTCCTTGCACCAGAGAGCTAATAGCCACCGCCATAGTCTATGGCAACCACAACAGCATTGATTCTATTACCAGATAATAAACGGTTCACCCTATTTATAATCCATGCAACTCTAACAAGGCTAAATCCTTGCTAGGAGTCTCACACTTTCTAAATATACGTAAGTACTTCTAGAGACAGAGGCATTTTCTCTCTCTTCATGCTAACATTTAAATGATGCTTCCAAATCAGTTGACTAACAGCTTCTTGTGGATTCAAAGCAATGGAAAAAGCATAAAGTTACAAAAGTACAAGAAAAACATTGCAGAAAATGAAACAGTTGGGGAGATTTATTTTTTCTTTATAAGTGAGACTAAGCATGTGGATGTGTGGATGTTTGTTGCTAAATGGATAAGTGAAATGAATACTTTGAATACTTTGAGAGTACGGCTACTCTAGCCCACATTTTCCACCATTACACTAAAAGTAGAAGAGTTCAGAAAACATTCACGTGATTTGCCTTTAGCCCTAAATACACCTTTACTTTTTCACCTTCTTTCTGGCCTCCACAGACATCAGCATATTAAGTGAGGTACAGTGGGGTCAAGCATGTTCTGGAACACTTGTGGATACCCGGTCTCTTCTTTACCTCCCTTAAATAACCCAGTAGATATGTTTGTATGTGTTGTGTGTATATATTCTCACTGGAACAAATGGTTTGTATGTTGTATGTTGTTGTTGTTGTTGTTGTCCCTTCAAGAATTACAACTACATTGAGAAAATTAGGAATTGTTAGCTTCATGGTGTGACAGATGGAGGTCATATGGAGAGCGAGTATCTAGTTTATGAGTATGTCTTTAACTTTTACTATCATACTGAGAAACTCTTATTTCATGGCACGTTTGTACCTTTGATTCAGTAAAGGTACTTGTGTAAGTACATGTAAACATGAAGGATAGAGAAGAACAACAGGGTTCTGTCAGATGGTTTTAAGAATCCAAAGTATCCGGTGCTCAGCTCTTCATCATGAATAAGCCAAGCAAATGAAAAACGAGTGACATCTGAGACCAAGCACAAACACATGGGCTTCCAGATCCCACTCATACCTGCCTCAGCTAAGGTCTTTTCCCATTTTAATTTGCATCCCCTCCTTTAAGGTTATTCCTGATGTACTTTAGCCGACTTTGATCTATATAAAACTGTTACAAGAGGAGACACTGTTGCAAAGTTCCCTAAAGGTGGCCATGGCCACTCCTCACAAAACTTAAAACAACAACAGTTAACAAACCCCCAATTCTCTTCTCTATGCTACTTAAGCACCCAAACTTTCTTACCCTTTTCCCTACATATTCCACTCTTGACTTGGTTTCTTTTAGAGAATAAAAATAATATTTTTGAATAAAAAAAAAACACTTACTGGAGGCTAATTGTTTCAGCACAGCTTAGCCAATGCAGCAATGAACAAGAGAAAAACCTATCTAATTTTTTCCCAGATTGTGAACACTAGACTGTGTTTCACACAGTCTCCCAGGAGGCAAGGTGATGAACTAATCATGTTGCGATCTACGAGGTCACAGCAAATAATTAAGACACTTGTTACAGTGGTCTGTGCGGTGCGATCCTGTAGCGAGTCAGAATGGATTTTCCATAAATTCAAGAAAAGGTCCTTTAAAATCCTAATTTAAAACCTACATTTTAGCTACTTAAGAGCAGTGTGGCTCAAACTAATGTATCATTTTACATCTAGTGTATTGATAATCCTAAGTGCAGGAAGACAAAAAGCCTTAATTTTTTTCGCCTGCCCTTGGTTAGCTTTTCCACTATCTAAGGTGTTTGCTGGAAAAGAAACACACTCTGCAGCCTTAGTGATCAGCATGACAAAGGAAAGCAAGTCAGCTTGCATACACTCAGCAACAATTATCTGACATCTTCACATCATAAAACAGGTTTAAAATGCCACAGGAAAAAAGGATGTTCTTAGCCACAGAAAGAATCCCCTCAAAGTGTGGTGCAAATTAACACTGGACTAGTTGGTCAAAGGCGATGAGGAATCTTTCAGGAGAGGTTTTTGTTTTGTTGTTTGTTTTTTAATGAAGGTAAAGTCTCACATCTGTCATGTACAGCTTACATGTGGATCTGACTACAAAGAAACTATTACCACACATTACTTCTCATACCCAGTATGTGATGTCAGGACTCCCATACCTTCTGTGGCAAGCGTGATTAGTATTTGACCACCTGACATTCTAAAGTACAAGAAATGAGAAGGTTCCGCAGTTTAAAAGTGACTTGAGCATCTAGTTTTTCATTTTTGTTTTATTTCTTAATGTGGTAAAAAATCCAGGGCAAACAAAAGTTTCTAAAATCATTCTGAATAATTCTGAAAATGTCTGCTTTAAAATGTGGGAATTCTGACTCTAGTTTTTTAATTTCCTAAAAATAATTTACAAAAATATTGCAAGATCATTTTCAATTGTGAATATTCTCGTATTATTTCTGCAAGTCATATTATTTGAAACTTAGTTGCTAAATTACAGGTACTTTTTTAATTAAACTTTTTAATGTATTAAGGAAAAGAAAGTGTTTTGGGGGTAGTTTTTATTTACCTACTATTATGTAAGTAATCAGGAAGAAAGGTACAATGCTGATGAAGTAGTATTGCTCTAAAACATTGTTTTGTTCTTTGTTTCAATCTAATGCACAGCTTAAGATCCAAATATATAACTAATTTAAAAGCAGCTGAAACCAGAGAAGAGCTTCAATTCAAATTTTAAGAAAAAAATGAAATGAAGAATTACTACCCAATAATCATATGGTAATCACCCTCATTAAATATCATATTCATTATCAATAGATTGTTTCTAATAAATGTATGTATTTCTAAACAAAATAAAGGATATAACTCTATCATCCCAGTAACAGTAAAAAAAGTGACAAAATTAATTCAGTGGAAAATAACACATGACAATCATTATTGATAACATATAAGCCAAAGTCATAATATAGTTTTAAATTTTCTAAAAACTTAAAAATCTCAAAAGCTTAAAAATTAATTTCAGTAACTTGATTCCAGGTTTGCAGAGCCCAAACAACAAAATACACATTTTAATTATTGCATTATTAACACTATTTTTTCAATCCCCTTTGGTCATGTGAGAGAAAAGATTAAAACACTTTTAGGTGAATAATCTGGGAACTTTTATTTCATATTTTTTCTCTTTTCCACACTATCGATATGAGATGCTTAAATATTCTGGGAATTATCATAAATATTATTCTTTTTTAATAAATATTATTCTTAATGTAAAATGACAACAAATACAATTAACTTGCAACAGTATAAAACAGAAAAAATGTGCAAAACACTAAACAGCATGAAAATTAATATATAGTTTCTATCAGCCTTTTCTGTTTACCCTCACTTTGTCTCAGATTATATTATAAATACTTTTTATACTGCACAGTAGATAGACAAACTGTTGGTGATGTGCTCTGATAAAATACAAATGAGTAGAATTTTAAAAGTATCATCCATCCTATGATTTTGAACCCCCATAAATTAAAGTATTTGCCTGCAGCCCATTGTAATAATTAAACTATTTCAAATAGTAAAGGTGTTCAATTCCCGTGACCACCACCACATCACACTCAGAACAAGAACTGTTTTACACATAAGTGCTGTAAAAATAGACCGCTCATGTGGGCATGTGACTTGTTGTGAATAGCTTCAGTACTTACTGCTGTCAATGCCTCCATCAGCACATTATCCTTACCCTCATGATTTTACAACTTAGTGATAAATATAGGAAAAGATGGCTTTTGAAGAACATTTTAGCAATTAACCATGAAATAGTCTTTTTAGAACAAATAGCTAAATTTAAATAACACATTACCCAATAGTCAAATTTCATGCTTCAACTGGAAACCTGGATGTTTAGCCGACTTACTAACATTGATTTATAGATACATTAGCAAAATATTATTTCACAATATTAACCATGTTAACTCATCACTGCAAGTCACTTTTTATTTGGTCAAGTGTGTATATATACATATCACATATACATATATATGACTTAACTTGTATTTATCCAATACTTGACATCCAATGATGTCAAGTATCCTAATTTTCTTTCCAATTATATTTAATAGTGGAATAAAACCAAGAAAAGCTTATCTTTTCCTGTTTTACAATGAATTCTATGTTTCAGGAACATAGCTTTCTACCTTTTTAATTTTCTTTCCTTTCTATAAATAAATATTACTTTTTAAAACTCTTAGGAAAAAACTACTAAAGTATGTGATTGGCATTCATTTTATGGCATATTACTGTCTATCTTTATTCTTGGTTTCAAAACTTTTACATAGGATGATTAAACTGGAATGTCACAAGATACCCATCAGTTATTTAACCATGCGGTGCACAAAACTTTGAGAAACAGCCTCTTCTCTTGCCACCCCATGCCCTTCACACTCATTAATTTATTACCTAATATTAAGTATCACTGGTACTACAGAAAAACCAGAAACAATGAAACCTTTTGGAGATTATAAGTCAGAAAGTTGAGTTGGCAAATTTCATTTTTTAATGCTACTGAGCACATTTCTCATTAAGAGTCAAAATCATTAAGAGCCAGTGTGAAAGTTGTAAAGATCTCATTAATAAGATTAATTAGTGTTTTATGTTAGCTATACAGCAAATACTTCAGCTGGTTATTGTTAATTGAATTAGCAAACTTCAGGGAAAAATCATTTTGTTTTTGTTAGTTTTAACTATTTTGAAATAGAAATTTCACATAATAGGTATTAATTACTAACATTAATAAAATCTTGTTTCATAGAAAAAAAAGTTTCACATTCAAAGTGCCCATCTTCTTTTTCTCCACTGTAATAACAAAACAGAATATACTTCAAATCAAAGTTATATCCACATAGAAGGGATGATGAAACTCAACCAATAAATAAAAGCATGTCAACATTTTTCCTCAAAATCCCAATCCACCAAAAGTCCATAGACAACTAGTTACCTCTGAAGTTTAGAGGCTGGTAATGAGTACTTGTCAAAATGAAAAAAACAGATTACCTCATATACTTCACAACTAACCACTCACTGGATAAAAAGATTAAACTTTGTTAAGTATAAGAACCAATATTTTATTACCATTTATATATTGCTATTGTCCATAAATGTACTTTAATTTAAAAACTTTGTGTATGTGGAAGGTACATAGTGTACATGGGTGATGACCCTTGAAATTAAGAATATTAATACTCTGCGGTGATCCATAAGACTAGTTTAAAACGTGTTACATCACTATCACAAAGAAGGCTGCATTCTATTGTTAAAAGTTTAATTACAGAAGCTGTTATATTTATTGATAAACAAGAAATTCAAGAATATTTATCAACATTCTGTGAAGGCTATTTTTCTCATTATTACTCACTAAAAAAGATAGTTATTTTGATCACAGTTAAATCATGAGTGATGCACATACTAACAGACTGCACACTATGTAAAAACAAAGCATACCACACTACGCGGTGTTTCAGATATGAAGGAAAGCTTTTAGCAACAAACTGTTAGCACCAGATTGTAAAACTGAGTGGACATCCTTAATAACTCGCCCTGTACACCCCACCCCACCACCTTAGCAACAGGATAGAAAAAACAGAGACTTTAAGTTTCCACAGAGTAAAACGCTGTTGCTAAGCAAAAACTATAACCAAAAATACAGAAAATTGTAGCTTGTTTTTTGAGACCTAGTTCCCAAGTTTAATAATTTAATTAACCCGGTTCACTTTAATATAGAAACCCAAAGCAGATGAAAAGCAGAAATGACCCCCTGTGACTGAAATTGTACCAAACCGACTTTTACATCCCACAAATTAGCAGTTACCTTTCGTCCACCTCAAAATCAACCTAAAGACCAACTGAGAAAGACTGTCTTCTCTTCCTGTTGACCTGTCTTAGCCTTCTTTTCTAGTTTATTTTACATTTCACCCATGTCATTGGTTGCGATCTTAAAACTACTTACTTGAATCCCAAAGTCTCTAGTCTTGTAATATCAGCTCTGCAAAGACTTGGGAGAAAAGCCAAGGCTACCCCACGCTCGCTTCCCTGTGTCCCCGCGAGTTGCATGCCTTACCAATCCTCCAGTGATCTTTCTCCAGATGGCACTTACCTGCTGCTCCCCGGGTTCTGTAGATTTCACCAGGTGCTTATCCTTGTACAGAGACCAGAGACCAATATTGGGCAGGAAAATTAGAGCCACCGTGAATAACAAAGTCATCTGCAGAAATCTCTTCTGTTTTCTCTTCATTGCAAATGATAATAGAGAAGAAAAGTTAAAGGAGATGGCTCCCTGACTGCTTCTTGTGTTTAATGCCAAAGTCCTTTCCTCTCCCCTGCGAAGCACCAGAAACTGAGGAGAAGCTAAAAACTTTTGTTGCGTGCTCAGCACCAATCTGCACACGATTCAGAGGGAGTTGGGCATCTGCAGAACAAACGCACAGTTACTTTCCCCCCCAGAAAACTATGACGAAGGCATTATCTATTGGCTTAGAAGTAAATGACTTGACTGAGGAAATCATTAAGCCTCCCTTAATATAAAGCAATGGAGTAAACAGGTTCATTGCACACATAATCATAAGTTATGAAAGTCTATAGCATGCTAGATACGTAAGGTGTTTTCCCCCCCTTAGTGGGGGAGGGTTGGCTTGGGGAGGAGCGGGTCAGTAGGGGGAACTGCGTGGGAGGAAGCGGCTCAGCCCCAGCAAGTGTCAGGTAGAAAAGTGTCCGCTTTTGACACTGGAACATCACCTTCCCCGTCTTCCCTGAACATCTCTTCCTGCGCTCCCCCTGGGATAACCCACCTGAACTCAAGTTCAACTCCCTCTGAAGCCAGCGTGCCGGCGGGCTCCACGCGGATCCAGGGACTCTGGAGCACAACTCCTGTCTGGATGGAGGTCCACAAACTCCTGGATGCTCACGCGCGGTCCAAACTGTGCTCGGCAGGCAGCGGCTGGCGAGCGCGGAGCCCGCTGGAAGCGAGGCTACAGATGTCAGCGGAGTCCAGCCAGCAAGCGGAGGCGCCGCGCCGTTTCGCCTCGCGCAGCCCTGGGAACGTGATCTTCCGCGAAGTGAGCGCTCTGCCCATCAATCTCTTCCCCTTCCCGCGTGACGCTCTCACGCTCCGCTCTTCATGTTACCATTCTTTTCCGGCAACTGAACGAACCCAGAGAAACATCACGAGCGCCTACAGGGCGGTGTTTTCCACGTCCCCCCCCTCCCCCCGCGCGGAGGGGACAGAGGCAGGCGAAGCCGAGTCTGCGCCGGGCCGGGCGGTGGGCGACGGCGCCGCCGGGGAGGGCGGGGGGCAGGCGA
>NW_027532590.1:3905217-3941946 GCF_008692635.1 Crocuta crocuta
GTGCGGGAGCCCGAGCCCGGGAGGGGAGGGCGGGCCGCCGGGAGGGGGTGGGCAAGTCCGCCCAGCTTCCAGATCCTATATAAACAAACCCTGGCGCGGGGAAGCAGAGGAGGGCGAAGACGTCGCGGGACGCGCGGACTCGCGGCTCCCGGCCTCCGCGGAGCCTCGCTTGCTCGCCCCGGGCTTCTCGGGGCAACCTCACACCGGCAGAAATAGCAGCTCCCCCACTCATCTCACCCAAAAGCTGCCAGGCCGGAGACTCCGGAGGAGAAGTCACCGGTGCTCGCGGGTTTACCCCGATTCTTCCATGGTGCGGGCGGGAGCGCGGCGAGCCGGGACGCAGCGGCGGCGGCAGGAGGCAGAGGCGAACCGAGGCTGGGCCGGTCCCGCCGAGAGGGGCTTCCCGGGCACGTGTCCCGCCGCTCAGGCCAGGTACGCGGTGGGGGAGGAGGAAGAGGATCCCGAAGTGAGGCAGAGCTGAGGTTCGGGTTCTCAGGCAGCAGCTTTGGAGCGACTCCGTGGAGACCCAGGGCGCTACACTTGGGTCTGCAAACACCCGGGGCCCCGTTAAGATTTGGCCGTGCCACCTCTCTCCTCCCCCGCCCTGCCGGTCCGCACTGAGCGCTCTTTATCACCGCAAGGGCTACTTGTCCCTCTGACCTCGCACACTTCTCCCATGATAACCGGAAAATGTGGGGATCTCGGTAAGTCTCTGGCCGAAGGGACTCCTCCCTCTCCCCAACATACGGATGCACCAACGCCCCTGAGCGCGCACGCATAAACCTGGGCAGCCTCTGCAACACACCTGCGTGCCTAGCAACGTGCACCGGCCACTCTTGGGGTCAGAGCTCGTAACTCCTCAAGGAATGGGGACTTAGATGAGGCGACATGCATGCATGTGGTGCCCCCTGTATCAGCCTTGTCTCGAGCCGAAAAGAAACGCCATGGCCAGCTCTTTGTTACAAGCTAGATGTGATGCCTACATACTTGGGATAGATGAGACTGTGGGCCCCAGAACGGTTTTTGGTATTTTCTCTCTCTCTTCTTTTCCTTCTAATCTTCCTCTCTCTCTCTCTTGCTCCCTCCCTGTTCTCCTCCCTCTCCCTCTGCCTCCCACTTCCACTCTATCCGTTTCTCACTTGAGAAAGACACCAATGTGAGTGTGAAGTTATGCCTTCAACTCCTCACATGATAATTTTAAAATGTATTTGAACAATATATGTTGGCGGTATGACAGCATGAATAAAGCTTTGTGCTGCTATATTTGTCTTTGTGAATCACTTGCATTTCAAGAGTATATATATATAAACACGTTTAATAAATGTTTTTAAATATGTCCTCTATATAAAGACCAGTTAACCTTCTGTTTTACACAAATGCAAGAATCCAGAGAGCAAGGGGCTTAATTCCTCATCACCCTTACACACACACGCGCGCGCACACACACACACACACTGCCTTTTGAATTCTGCATTATCTTCTAACCTTTTTTCTCTCTTAGCAAGTGGAGTTCTGACATATTAATATGAATTCTGAGAAGCCACGTAGCAGGGAGAGATTGTGCTGGAGTGCTTGGTCTTGAAGGAAAGATTTTTGGAGATTTAGTTAAGTATATTGGATATTTTCTGCTTTATTTAACAGTTAAAAATTAAAGTTAAGTTAAAGTTATTAACAATTAAGAAAAAAATTACTCAAAAGTAAACTTGAAATTAAAAATCCTTCACATTTTAAATAATGGTTTCTTCATACCTTAAAAGAAAAGAAAAGAAAAGAAAGCCCTGGATCACAAATAAAAATTCTGTCGTTCTGTTTGCTAAATCCAGGATTCTGACTTGAATTGTGCTTCGTTATTGTTGCACTAATAAATGGTTTTGCAAACAGTACCGTACCATTCCCAGAATAGTGTTAGCTTCCATGAATGGGTATAATAACTGCTACTTTCCACATCAAGTACGAGCAGAAAACATTGCAGAAACTAGAAGGAGAAAATTATTATGTTCACTCATTTTACTGTATAGCTCCAAACAATCACTATTGCTTTTTCTTCTATTTATTTATTTACTTATTTATTTATTTGAATCAGATAATAATTTCCCTTCAAGCTGTTCTTCTTTTACAATTCCACACATAAATTTCCAACAGACGACAATGCTTCTAACTAAAATTGATATTTTAGGTTCCGTTTACAAACAAAAAACAAAAACACACACTCAAAATGACAGTTAATTCCTTTGTTCACGTAATCCAGAGTAAATATGTATAGAGAGAGACAGAGACATACTCTTTACATTAGTTACTAGTGTTTGTTTAATTAAAACCCTTACGTCTTTAAAATTTGTCTTGTATTCCAAGACCACTTTTTACCTCTGTTTGCTTCTCCATTTTGTTCTGATTCAACTGGGAACCTCGGGTAATTTGAATCCCATGTGCCTAGCAATGAGTTAATAGCTACAAGAACACATAGGAAGAAAATAGAGCAATATCTGTGCCCTTGAATAATTTAAAGTCTAGTTGAAAATGTAATATAAAGGCACTTGGAAGAAATTGGAAAGAGAGGCAGAAGGCTATTGCTTTGGTTATAGCTCTACTCCAAAATTTGATGGCTTAAAATAACTATTTCACTATCCTGATTCCTTGCATTTGAATGGGCTCAGATAGGTAGTTCTGCGTTGAGTGGTATTTGCTGGGTCCTGGGGGTTAGATCTCCCTGGGCTAGGATGGCTCCCTCAGGAGGGTGACTTGTGGCACTGTCAGCTAGAAGATGATCTGGGGCAGTCCTTGGAGCTTCACAGCTCTCCTCTGCATGGCCCGTCTACATAGCCTGAGCTTCTCTCAACATGGTGGCGGGGATCCAAAAATGAACATCCCAAGAATCTGTGTTCCATGAGGGAGAAAACAAAAACTGCCAAGTCCTTGTAAAGGCCCAGAATTGGCACCACCTCACTTTTGCAATAGTCCCAGGACCAGCCCAGATTCTCCAGGGAGAGGGTGTGGTAAAAGTATGGGGATCAAACTGACATCTCAGTGAGTGATTTGATGAAGAGTGTATGGCATCTTTAACCCACTCTTGATATTCAAAGGCATAGAGGTAGGAACTCCTAAAAAAAGGCCTAACCAGATTAGATGGTGCCACTACACAATATAAAGAAGTAAGAGCCAAGGAAAGTATCAAAATGTTAATATCCAGCCTCTATCATCGCTGAGATTCCTCACCAAAAAAGGCCCTGGGTCAGCTTCTATATATATGCAAGTGCTGTTGGGCAGAGGATACCAAGGTGAACATTCTTACAGAATTTTCAGCACCTCAAGGGAGTTAAAGGTGTTTACAGTTAAATGTGGTGCAAATTAAAAAGTGACAAATGCTAAAAGATAAGAAGGTTGTTTCTTCTTGGCCTATTTTCTAGTTGGACAAGATCTTCACTTTATGGCATTTAAACTCTCAGTAATCAAATGCTTTTTTCTATTAACAATAAAATATACCTTATTTGAATATATATTGCTTTCTCTATATATTTAGCTATCAAACACTTATTGAGCACATACAACATGCCAGGCATTTCTATAAGCATTTCTTAGTCATAAGTCATTTACTTCTATAAATAATTGTATTATATAGGTTCTATTACTATCTCCATTTAAGAGGTTAGAAAACTAAGGCAAAGAAATTGTAAGCATCTTGCTAATGTAAGTTCTAATAAGTGCTAGGGCAGAAATTTAAATCCAGGCATTTTGCTCCAGATTCTACGATCTTAATTACTGCATCATATTTCCTAAAAATTCTTCTGATATAGATGTTAATTCTCCTTCTCCTTCCTCCCTTGATAGATAGATAGATGATAGATAGATAGATAGATAGATAGATGATAGATAGATAGATAATAGATAGACAGATGGTATATAGAGATAGACATATATATGATCACATACATATATTATTTCATTCTTACTTTCATGAGAAGATTAAAAAAGCTAACCAAAAAAAGTTGAGTTTAGAGGAAATGGTAGTCCAGTTTTAAAACCTTGAAACTTCTTTGTTCTTTTCCCTTTCTTTTCTTTTTTTTAAAGTGTATAAAAGAAGGTTAAGCTGAAGGTAAAATTACATAGTAAACTATTCCTTTATATTTTACATAATATATACATATAGATATATTAGTTTGCACAATTATAATTTTATATAGATCACAGATGTCTAGCTTAGACTTGACCTTTATCATATATAATATTTGCACCTTGCACCTTTTAAGAAGAGTGTTTAACCCATATCATGCCTTTAAAATATTTGTGGTGAAATATTTGGTGAATTTGTGTTAATCCAAAGAAGATAGTGTCTCTATCAAAGTGTTAGCAGTGGAGATGAAGTAAATAGACTTGAAAAGTTGTCACTATAAAACTGCACTGAATAGTTTTTGGAACTAACAAGGGGTGTGAGAGAAAGAGAGAGCCCAAGATACTCTGTGTTTTTGGTCCATGCTCTTGTAGGACTGGATTTCTTTTAACGAGATAGAAGACTTTAGGAGAAACCGGCTTGAGGGAGACTTGGCATAGCGAAAAATGTAGAAACGTTGAATAAGTGTTTGGATGTGAGACTTTGGAACTGACAGGGGTAAAGGGATGTGATATCTATGTTGAAGATATAAATCATAAATCTAGAAGGTTGTAGAGTATGTAAAGCCATAAATGTTATGAGATTATCAAGGGACTTAGTATAAATAGATAAAAGAACAGTCAAAGGTGGTCAAGCAATAAAGTTTTGGGGAGATGAAGAGAAACCAGCAAAAGACCTTGAGAGTTAGTGGTCAGTGCGGCTTGAGAAAAATCATGAGAGTCAAATGAAGAAACTATATCAAAGAGGAGGGAGCGATCAGATCCATCAAATGAAGTTGGTAAGTCAGAAAAGATGAAGTCAAAGAAATCATCACAATTTAGCAATTATAAAATTTGCTTATCCCATTAGGAAGTAGGAAGGTAGCAGCATCAAGTGCAGCCAAAAGTAACAGTTGAGATGCAAGAAAGGATGATCTCTACAGAAAATCTGATAATAAAGTTTTAATTAGCATAATTACGTTAAGCATTTAATGACCAAAGCAAGGAATGTATTTAATTTTGTGCTATACAAGCACTTATCTCTGAAAGCAATTATCAAAAGAAAATGAAAAGATTCTGAACATCACTAGTTTATGAGAATTTAAATTATTTTCTTCCTTACTGTGAAACTAAGACATAGTGGTTTTAAACTTGCTGCACATAAGCTTCTCAAACTTTTAATGGGAACATTTAAAAAAAAGACTAAAACTCATTGGGTTAGCCATCCTTGCCTTCTGACCCTGTCTAATCTACTTGAAAGTTGAGAGTTAGGTACTCAATAATGGGCTCAGCAAGTTTTATTGAGAAATTACTCTTCCAGAAACCTGTATTGGACCAATTTCTTATCATCCAAACAAATTCAAGTCTTGCAAGATTTCAGATCTTATGAATTTCTGCCCCCTTATCCTCTGGAATATTTTGAGGATCTAATTTAACCACACACATACGCGTGTGCACGTGAACGCGCACGTGCACGCGCACACACACACACTTTCTATGAGCATGAAAATGCAGCAAAGATTTTGATATTCCTTAACGCCATTAACATAACATTTTATTAAATAAAAGAACTATTATTGCACATGGACAGATACATTAAAGTATTGGTGAGGAGAGAGAAAGAATGAGGGAGAGAGACACTAACTAGGGACAACGGCAAATTCACATGCAATGCATCTTAACTTTTATTAAATGATCACTGTGTATCACTATCAAATTCTATTCAATAGCCACTTTGCTTTTTCCCTATTTATTATGTGATTCAGTTTGAACCTTTCAGTTCTGATTCTATCAGCTATCTATTATCTATCTATCTACCTATCTACCTATCTACCAAAAAAGAGACCCCCATCAAAGTAAAAGAGGGATTAATTACATCTGATGTGCTTACAAGTTACATCAACAATTCTAGTACCCTAAATTATTTGTAACCACACCATTTAGAATCTGTGGTTTCACCTCCAGACAAGTAAATATATCTTTTGAGATCTCCTTTTGAGAACCTCTCAGAGATATCCTGGTGGTAGTAAAAAGAGCAAAGAGGATAAGGAAAGACTGTGTTCAAACCCCACTTGCATTACTCACCATCCCAAATTGACCTTTAACCATCCCAAGCATCTTCTTCTAAAACTGTGGAACCTATTTCAAAAGCTACTGTGATGACCCAAACAGATAAAGATGTTTTCTGAAATGTTAAGAGTGTTCCATATGTAAAGAGTCATTTATAGAATCAGAATAAAATCAAAATACACATACAGATACTAGGACCTCATTCAGTAGTTAATCCCTTATCATGCTGTTTCTCTGTCATAGTAAATCACAGTGGGGATTGCATTTAATTCACTAGTCTATTCCTCAACATAGAGGAAAAGGATCCTCTCAAATCAAATTTGTTGGTGACATTTGCTTTAGGCTAAACTTCACAGTATCTTGATTGAGATAAGAAACTTTTTAGTACAATAAGTATACACACTACTAAGTAGTTAATAATTAAACTGTTAGTAAAAATAGTGGAGTCCAAGTATGACTAGTAATGTAGCATTAGTTATACTATCAACAATCCTGTCTGGTAAGTGCTTTTTATATGTCAGGTACGTTGTTCAGCATATTTTACATTTTTTTTATTGAATTCAATATTTCTAAATCTTTGTTTCATCTCTACTTTTAGTTAGAATCATCTCCATTTTAAAGATAAGGTAACCAAAGAACAGGAAGGTAAGGGGAGTTATAAAAAGTTACTCAGCTAATACATGACAGATCTGGAATTGAGTAGATGTCTCTCTAATTCTAACATCTGAGCTCACCCTGTTAAAACAAAAGCCTAACTACTTTGCTGAAATTACTTGATTGATTTTAACCTTTTGTAAAATATATATAATTTGGTTAAATTTAAAATCCTACATTGCATTCTTATTAAAAAATATATTCTATCTATAATAAGGTGAGATTTCAAATAAATGTTTTCCCATTCTTTAATGAAAACTTCAAAAGTAACTTCAGTAGAAAAACTGTACAATATATTGAACAGGGACAGTATATGTACATATACTGATGAAAGTTTTAAGAACTTTTGTCTGGGACTTCATTGGGAATAACTTGCAAGAACTCAAAGAAAGGATTTATCTGTTACTCTTTTCATGACTAATTACATTAACCAGTTTTTCACCAGTATCTAAACTTTAAAAAGTTTCATTTTCTATAAAATATCCCTCTTTTTATCTCATGGTAAGAAATTGAAATATATATTTAAAATATTAAATTTGTATGTATGCCTAAATGCAATCATGATTATATATGAATATTAAAAACAATTAACAAAGTCTCATTGGTGCTTGAAAATACAATGTACTTCCTGAATAGTGGACACTTTCCTACCATAGTCATCCAAGGAAAGAAAGCCAAGAAAATATCTCTAACCCTAACATACTATGAGTGCTCAATACAAAGTATTTTAGTGAGTGAACATATTAAATGAATGAATTATATAGTCCTGTGGAGAATGTATTAGAGTTCGGTAACCTCAGTGTTGGCAGTATCCTTGAAAGTGACTTACCCAAAATATTACTCTGCAACTTGCATCACAACTACATGCTCAAAGAAGTTTCCAAAGCCTTGTTTAAAGTGATCAGAGAATGGAGTATCAGGGAATGATCTACCTCCCAACTCCTTATCTTATCCTATACAACTCAGCTACAATATTGTCCCTTGTGTTAACCCATCTCCCTGTACACCTTGTGCTCACCAGTTATCAGTCTCATCACTTTTCCATGACTGCATTTTCCATATTTGATGATATTCTATTTAGTAGAGATCATACATCCCACCTATGTAATTTATGTAATAACAGTTTCAGTATCTTTTACTTTCATTTGAGAGGAAATTAGTTAGCTTATTTTTATGAATATATCAAAATAATTTTTCTACAGTAGACAAATATATCCTCAGGTACATAAGACATGGACATTAATTTCATGAATAGATCATTCCATCCTTCTCAGGGAAAAAGGAGCAGTTCACATTTACGAGGGAAGCAGGATGCATTTACGTTCTTATGTCAGGATTGTGTTGTCTCCCATGCTCTATGAGAATATTATCCAAAGCAAACTGTCCCATCTACATTCCCTCAGCACATTCTACTGGCCCACTTGACTATTGAAGTAACTTCATGCTAACTGGTAAGAATAAGCAAATGCCTAGCTTGTTGAAGACATAAAACATTTGTGCTTCAGAAGGTGGGAGGGGCATCAGTCTCTATGCTGACAGTTCAGAGCCTGGAGCCTGCTTTGGATTCTGTGTCTCCCTCTCTCTGCTCCTCCCCTGCTCATGCTCTGTCTCTCTCTCTCTCTCTAAAAAATGAATAAACATTTGAAAAAAAAAAAAGAAGAGAGGAAAAAATATCTTACAAAAGTTCAAGGGCCAACCATATTAGTGACATGTAGTAGTGATACATATTAGTGATACTTTCAAGGATTCAGTTTTCTGGGACTGTCCACTAGTTATTATATCTCACACCCCCAAAGTAATGAACAAATTATTAAATCTCATATCTTTCCGGCTAAGAAGTAAGCATACTGTCTTCTAGGCCTTACTGGATTCTAGAGATAATATTTCTTACTTAGGAATATTGGTCCAACTATCACTGATTGACAAGGATGGTTGCCTGCTTTTGAGTGGCAACCATAGAAGGAACAGGCTCTGCAGCATGTCTGGCCAGTGTGCAAGCAGTCCCAACATTAAGGGCACATAATCTGGTGGGTGCTATTGTATAGGAAGTATCCCTAATGGGAAAAATGATGTCTGATATTCATGACAACCCCTGATAGGAGAATCACAACATAGCCCCTACATTCCTAGAGCAAGGCCATGCAATCTGAAACAGAAAACCATATTCCTCCTGGAAAAAAAAAAAAAAAAAACACAACTCTTGCTACTGGGCTAGTAGGTCTTAAGCATAGGACAACAAGTGGTCATGCTGCCAGAGCTGCCCGATATTGGCTGACATTTGTCCAATCTAGCCAATCATGGGGTCAGGTGACTTCAGCTGCAATCCTTCATAGAGCTCATGTGCTACATCTGTGATGGGACACACATAAGTCCAGGGCCAAGGACACAAGTAAACTCCACAAACAAATGTCTGAGACATTCATGCCTCCCACCACTGTTGCAATAGTACCTTTATATTACCTCATACCTATGGCCACAGCTATCTGACAGACAAGAAATAGTTCAAGGGTGGTTTTTGAATGACCTATTTTGGTATGGGAGTGACCACTAAAATTGGACTATTGATGCACAACTCAGAGGCAATTCTAAAATTCAGCGATGAGGAGAAATACTCTCAATCAACATAACTTCATGCAGTGTAACTGGTCATCTACTTTGTGTGGGAAGAAGAGTAGTCTGAAGTAAGAATATATATATATACAGACAGACACAGATTTGTGGAAAATGGCTTGACTGATAAGGGCCCAGAGAAATATCAGAATACGGGGACAGGATGCTCTAGAGAAGAGACGTATGGATGGACCAAAGTTATGTTCCCATAAGACTGGGAACAAATTGTGAATATACTTGTATAGCATATCAGTGCCCATTAGAAAGCATCCACTTTGGAAGCTGGCACAACAAGTAGATCAAAGACCTGATCAGCTGCCATCACCCAGAGGCTCTTTGGTTATCCCAAAACTGGCATAATGTGCTAATTAATGGAGTAGCTGTGGTGGCAGGTATGGAGCGTAAAAGCCTGGGTTTCCTTCTAATAATCCTGAACTAGCTACTGTCACTCCCAAAAGTCCAACATACCAACAGCAAGGACTTAGAAATGAGTTAATTATATTGGATTCCATTTACTCTGGAAGGAACAGCAGTTCATCTTGACTGGAATCGATCCAAGTACAGATTTGCCTTTCTTGCCCTTAACACCTCAACCAGCACCACTATCAGAAGGTATTTAATCAATCAACATATTATCCCACATAACATCCTGTTGGTCCCAGAGATCCACACTAAACAGGAGAGTGGCAATGACCATATAACCGTAGGACTTGCATAGCCTGTTATCTAGCTGTCTAGAAGCTACTGGCTCAGGAGAGCAGTGGAACAACTTTTAGAGAGAAATCTGAGAGATACCATCTTGGAGATGATACACCCATGATAAGGGCTGGGTACAAATTAAAATAACTAGAATACGTGGGTCTGGAAAAGAAGTGATAAAAGTACAAGTGACCCACTTGAGGAATTTGTGATTCTTTATCCTTGTATTTCTAGTTTCTGCACTCTAAAAGTCCTGGTTCTCAGAAGGAAACATTTCCACCAGAACATATATGAAATTCCATTAAACTGTAACCTGTTGCTGCTAACCAACAATGTTATATTTCTTGGGCTAAGAAACCCACAGTCGAGGGAAGATTTCAATATCTTTTAAGTAATTTACCCTGATAATAACAAGTAGGGAAAATATTTTTCACATCTTGATAATCCACAGGAGCATTTCTTAATATTCCTCTCTCCAATTATGACAAAGAACAGACAAGTGTACAAGTTGTAGTCTGAAGTATAAACTGCGACCGGGCTCAGGCTCTTAAGGATGAGGTCTGTGTAACTCCTCCAAGCTAGCAACATAGATGAACAGGAGTGCTAGCCAAGGGTGGGGAAATTCCAGAATAGGTAGTAACAGAGGGAGGTGATAAGTGCTATGTCCACAAGACTGCCAGCAGCATCATAGGGTCCCACTAACTTCCCTCTTATAATTTTCCCCTGGGAAAGGTACCAACCAGATCGGTGAACAAGTTGCGTGCAGATGGATGAACTCACTGTTGGAGGCAACGGGTGGACTGCAGTGGATGGTATGGTGTGCCCCCCAGATCCCACTTTGGACCGAGATTCTCATTTCCCCAGCTTCCAAGAGTGTCACTGCTGGTGACATACAGGTAGCTCCCCTTCTGGGAATTCCCCCTGGGAAGCTGTCTTTTGTAAGGTTATCCAGCCCCATCCACAACACCACCCTACAACCTGTGGGATGTAACCTACAACCAGTGGTTGAATGTTGCAAGAGTACAAAGGCTTGGCTCCCTTGCCTCAATGAGAACAACTAGGAAGAACACTAAGAGCTCCACGTCCGTTCACGGGATCAGTTGAAATATCTGTTGCAACTTCATCCAACATTGCCTATTGCTCAATCCTCCTTCTCTGATACCTTACTAATGTAGTTTCCTATAACACTCCCAATTAAAACTCCCATTTGCAAGATGCATGATCTAGACCTGCTTTTAACTATGATGTAGTCTCAACTCAGAATGTAGAGAATCATTTGTTCTGTATTCATCTGTTATATTCTACAGCAGCTATGGTATTTTCTTCAGATTACAAGCATATATTAAGTGATATTATAAAACCACTTTGAAGACATTTTCTAAAAATGACTTAAGGACTTTTTATGGTCCCTGTTTAATTAACGTTGATAACATACTTTATAGAAAAGATTACTTGGGGAGGAATAAAAACAATATATTCAACAGCTATAATGACTGCTTTTAATGCCAAAACATTGAAATAAAATCCCCTTAATATTAAGTCCATAGTATTAAAACCTCATATATTACCATTAAATCAGCAGGTGAATGATTGGCCTTTTCCCCAATATTCATTTGGATAATCTGGTAAAAGTGAGCCAGGAAAGGACAGTCTTTATGATTAAAATAAAATTGTGCAGTTCATTTCCACAGTATGTGTAAGTAACATCAAATAAAAATAATAATATTCTCTTGTTTTAGATTTCCTTTTAACTTGACTTTTTGCTAGCTAAGCTCTACCTTGTCAAGATAATGGCCCACTCCCTGTCACTCACCTATCATGTTACAGGGTGGACTTAAGAAAACTGACATTTTCCATGAATAACAATCACACATCCAAAGATGTCTCCAGAAAAGGGCATTTTGTGGATATAAAAGGGACAAGAGCTTTTTTTACCTTTTCCCCTTGACTTGTCCACATGGAAAGTGCAGTATAGATGATTTTATGTTCACCTTCAACTGCCTTCCTCACTGTATCAGAGGTTATTAGATCAGATGAGAGATCCTTGAGTCGTTGTGTGAATATTTTCAGGAACAGATTTTAGGTTTTACTATTTCCTCAAAAACAAACACTTTGTTAACATTCACTCACAAAAAGATGTACTTGTGTATAGCCATAATTTATTACTATAATTATTATTATTTATTGGTATATCTTCAGCCTCAGTTTTCTTAATAAAGCCATACATTAATTTCAAAATATTCTGTTGAAAGGTAAAGGCTTATTTATAAACCATACTCTACTGCTAATAGTCTCTAAAGGTCAATGAGGATCCTTACATATAATGTATGAGATTAAATAATGATCTTTGTATTCAAATAGCTAAATATGTCTATTTTAACTAAAATATTCTCTTTTTAATTTTTTTTGTTTGTTTTTGAGAGAGAGCATGAGCAAGGGAGGGCCAGAGAGAGAGGGAGACAAAGGATCCAAAGCGGGCTCTACACTCACAGCAGCAAGCCTGACATGGGGCTCAAACTCACAAACTGTGAGATCATGACCTGAGCCAAACTAAGCCCCTCAACTGACTGAGCCACATAGGTGCCCCCAACTAAAATATTATTTTATTCATTTTTCATATAGTTCTTAAGCTTTACTCTGTGTAAGCCCATCGTTTAGGCACTGTGGATACAGCAGTAAACAATACAAAGTTCTCTCTCATCATGGATCTTACAGTCTGGTATGGGGAGAGAGAAAATAATTTAAACAGTATACGGTAAACTACATGGTATAATAGAAAGTTACTAGCACAGTAGAGGGTAAAAAAAATATGCAAGAGATGGGAGAATGAGCACTAGGACCATTGCATTCAGAAATAGAGTAGCTGGTCAATACCTCATTGAGAAGATGACAGCTAGGTAGACTTGAAGGGACAAAGATAACCAAGAGTATATGTAGGGCAAAGCATTTCAAGCAAAGGGAACAGCAAATGCAAATGCCTTGAGGTAAGAAGGTACGTAATGTGGTATCTAGGAATAATATTAAAATCACCCTTCCATTAGATGAGTTATTTTCTCCTTCTCTCACAGATGCATGCTTTATTTTAATTAGTTAATTATTCTCAAATAGTAAGTGTGGCAAGTTGTAGAAAAATCCACAATTGTTTTCTCTGATGGCAAAAGCAATTTCTTTATGCAGATACTTTTTTACATTTATATTTACATATACATATACACATTTACATGTGTGTATGTAAATAACTGTTCTTATATATATGGTGGTGGGAAATATTGTATGAAACACAATTTTCTTCTCAAGACGGTGGATAGCAGAGACTTCTGTAGGTATCATAAAAACTTAATAGTGATGATAATAACAGCATATATATACATATATATTTTTTTAAAAACTCACTATGTATCAGGCACTCCTCTAAGTGATTTACATATATTTACACATTAGTTTTTCAGTGACTTATCATCCTCATTTTGAAAATTATAAAACAGTCACAGAAAGCTTAAATAACTATATAACATAAGTTACTAAGTGACATATCTAGAAAAGTAGTGAGTGGTATGTTATCCATTTGCCTGAGTAATGCACAGCATTCTTCCAACTCCTAAACTACATTGTCTAAATAGATACACCCATATATGTTCCACTTGGGAATACTGAAGGATAGATTCTACTCCACCGGAACTATTCCTAGATCTGCTGTCAGTGCTACAGGTCCTCATCTCTACCCCTGTTGCAGACATCACTACTCTGTCACTGCACTCTTTCCAAGTAATTTTGGAAACAAGTATCACAGTTAGTTTCCACAGGGCACTCCAGGTTAAGCCTGACTGAGAACTGGGGTGGGCAGTTCCTAAGGAAACCTTCTGCCAGCCTGCAAGCAGGCAATAGTAAGCCATCTAAAGCCTCTAAAAAGCAATTGACACATAAAATGGTAGATTTTGGAGAATTCCCATGTGGGATTATGGATATGGATTGTTTTGTAAAAGCCCTGACATAAGGAAACGGATCAGGAAGCTATTGAATAATTCAGTGTTAAGATGATGAGATCCTGGGGTAAGATACCAGCATGAATGGGGAAGAGCTAACAGAGAATAGACACGTAAAAGAGGGGTCAAGATTGGTAACATGTGGGTATTATGGAAGAAGAGGAGTTGAGTAAACATGTCCTTGCCTTGTCCTTCTGGTTTAGCCTCAGCTTTGGCCCACAATACACAAGTTACACTGTATACTGTGCAGTTCAATTAATTTCATCTTTAGGGAGAAGGGACCATTAGCAATGTGGGTAGAAAACAGATTAAACAAGCAAAAATCATTCCTGACTAAAATCACTATTTCGAATTGGAAAGTTAAATTTCTACTGTCTAAGAGCTCTTTGGTATTTTATTTTTAGGCCATGGCTTGATGGGCAAGTAGTTTTTAGAGGGAGTGATGTAGTACCAAGACCAGAATTTCTTAAGGCATGTTTAAAAAGTAAATAGGAAAAAAAAAAAAAAGGAAAAGTAAACAAGCAAGTCAGTTTGCAGATACCCCTCTTTTCTCTGGTTAAATAAATACATACAATCTAAATTTAAAAGGAAAAAAATTTATTTCTTTCAAGGGATACCTGAGTGGCTCAGTTGATTAACCATCTGACTTAGGCTCAGGTCGTGATCTTGTGGTTCATGGGTTCGAGCCCCATGTCAGGCTATCTGCTGACAGCTCAGAACCTGGAGCCTGCTTCAGATTCCATGTCTCCCTCTCTCTCTGCCCCTCCCCAGCTCATGCTATGTCTCTCTTTCAAAAATTAGTATTAGAAAATTCTTTCCATAATATTAGATCAATACACTCAACTAATAATTTTTATAGCAGAATTATATGTAAGTTTCATACTCAGCCATTAATACAGTTTAGCTATCATTGGTTCAACAAATGCTAAATAAGCTGTTACATGTACATCAAGAAAAAGAGAAAAGAAAAAAAAAAACATGAAGTTGTATTTATTCATTTTTTATAGTTCCAGAAACAATTCATGAAGATAAATACTGAATTAAAATTCAATAAAGTCATTTGAACCCAGTTGAATGGAGTATGCTAAGTGGCAAAATCACTGACATCATGTTTTCTGACTCCCAAACTGGAATTTTGTGCTGCTGCAGAATGGAACGGATAGTCTGGAAGTTGTGGTTCAAATGACATAGAGAATGTTTATGGTTCTTTTATTTTGGTAATATATGAAATATTTCAGACTTAGAAAATGTAAATAAAGTAACCCTGCAAACATCTGTCTTGCCACCATGTACGTTGGTAACTGAGCTCTCAATAGTGTCATAGTCCTCTGTCTCATGTGTTATTTCTGAAGTTGCTGGCATAATGGGTATGCTTACAATTTTAAAATCGGCACTACCTGTGAAACACTAAGACACATGTTTGTTGTAACCATAATCATAAAAATATTTACAATTCTGCCCTTGTCTCATAACACAATACTATTATGCAAATTTACAGTGCTGAATTACTTATTAACTGGAACTATATGGAAACAATATTCATATTGATTACAAGTACTATAGATGTAAACAATGCATCTTATTATTTATTTAGCTAACATATTTTGTACATGTTGAATGTTTGAAGGTGATAATGATGATGATAATGTTGGTGATCATTGCTGGTTTTGATGAATAATTAAGCCTCCTTGTTTCTCTCATTTAAATTCAACAATATTTATTGAGTGTCTGTTACAAGTCACATACTGATAGATGCAAAAATATACAAATCATAGTAACATCAGTAATATCAATTTGCAGTCATTTTAATAATACATGTCCCTGTGCCAGGCACTATACTAAGATTTTACACACATTCACCCATTTAATTTTAGTCAAATTCCTACTTGCTGATGAGGCAGATGTTATATTTTTGCTCAAAATCACAGAGCTAGTAAGAATAAGAACTAGCACTCAACCACCAGCCTTAGCTAGAATAATAAGCCACTATTCATTTCTTTGTAGGAAGCCTCAATAGAATGTATATAAAAGTGATAATAATCTTGCCAAATAATTAGTAGCAGCATGCACAAAATATGGACTATTTATCTTCTTGGATGAGGTAAGCCAACTTCCAGAAGGGAGCTGGCATGATGTTAATACATACATTTGGCCATGTCATGGTATTTAAGAAAAAGGTAAGAATTTCTAAGTGTTGAGGATACTTGAGGAGACAAGAAGCAATTCTGAGTGGAAGGATTATATGATCTGTTTGATATCTGTATAGGGCCCATTGGGGCAACCATGTGCACTTATAGGTAGACAGGGGGCATAAACTATAAACCATGGAGGGAAGAGCCACAAAGTAAATGAAGGAAAGTATGAATTAAGTTAGAACTGATGCTCGAGTAACTAGGTGCAGATATGAGAAATACCTGGAATTTAGAATGGTTGAGGGTAGGCGATCAGTTGAAAACATGATAGATTGAGAGAACAGACAAGAAATGCATAACTGAGTATATTTCGTACTCTTAATTAAGGAAGGAATTATAGAAAAAGCAGTTTGTGAAGGGACAGTCATTCTGATTTTTGAACTCAAAATACTGAAGTTTCTCCATGGTTGACTAAGTCCCAATTTTGGCTCTTATGATACTGGTCAAGATTTAACTTGTTCTGATGATGATGATGATGATGATGATGATGATGATGATGATGATGATTAAATGCCATTGTATCCTAATTACTATGTTTCTTTTTGAGTCTTATATGATGTAGATATCTATTTCTTTCCTTACATTGTCTAGAGACAGAGAACGGAAGGACTATCTCTATGTGATGTCAGAATTCAGAATAAAGAGTAAATATTTAAATCAAATAAGCACCTATTTTTCTAATTTTTCAGACCAAGTATTTGAATAATATGAAATACCTTGATAACCGAATTTTCAAATTTTTAAAGCTAAATAGCACCTAAATACATATGGAGTTAGCGATTAAGTATATGATGCTAACCAAAATAGTACTTTTCAACAGTCATAAGAAATGTGGATGAATTACTACGTTGGAGTTGAGGGTACAAGCTTTGGTTACAAGAAGATAAACTTCTGGAGACCTACTGTACAGCATGGTGATTACAATTAATAATAATGTATGCATACTTGAAATCCACTAAGAGTAAGTCTCAAGTGTTCTCACCATAGGCACACATGCAAAAAAAAAAAAAAAAAACACATGAGGTGATGGATGTTTAATTAGTTTGATTGTGGTAATTTTTTCACAATGTATGCATATATCAAAATTTCACATTATGTACCTTAAATATATACAGTCTTTAATTGTCAATCATCTCTCAATAAAATGGGGTGGGGAGAGAACACTGAAGTTTACTCCTATAATGTAAGCTGACTTGTTTTAAAATTTTATACAAGCAAATAGAAAATTTAGCCATCTGGAAAACAGTGCATCTAAAAAAAAGAAAGTCATTTATATTGAGAATTAAGATCAGCTAAAAGCTTCTTTTTTAAGGTATCAAATCTGTGAAATCAAGAATTCATGCCCTTCCAGGGCGCCTGGGTGGCTGTCAGTTAAACATCCGACTTCGGCTCAGGTCCTCAGGTCATGATCTCACGATTCGTGGGTTCGAGCCCTGCGATGGGCTCTGTGCTGACAGCTCAGAGCCTGGAGCCTGTTTCAGATTCTGTGCATCCCTCTCTCTCTGACTCTCCCCTGCTCATGCTGTCTCTCTCTCTCTCTCAGAAATAAATAAAAACATTAACAAAAGGAAATCATGCCCTTTCATCTTTAATCTTTAACATTGAATTGCTTATAAATATAACATAATATAATAAATGATGGAAAATATAAGAAAACTCAGTCTAGTTAATAAGTTAATAGTAAATTTTTATTTTGCTAAATCAACATAGAATTATTCATTTTGTTAAGTTTGCAGGTTTAGTCAGAAAATTATTTCTTTTTATATAAGTTGCATTAAAAAATAAGGGTGCTTTCCATAGTTTACTAACATTGTTTAGATTCAGTAGTTTTAAACTTCACTGTCCCTTAAGAATTGTATGTAAGAAATGTGATTTGGTAGAATAAAAACTAAGTTTAGAATAATTCTTTGAAAATTAAATGATGTTTTCTATAAACAGAAGTAAGTTTATAGAATTGTGCTTTCCAAACAGCTTTTTAGAAAATCCAATTTTAAAACATAGAAGTCGATCTATACTATTCTATCAAGCCATTACTCCCATGTTTGCTTTTGAAATAAAAATCTAAAGCCTGATTAATTTCCAAGTAGATTGACTTTTGAAGGGATACATGCTTGTTATCCCTGCCTATTATATAGTTATAAATATTATACTACAGATGTAGTGGGAAGAAAACAATTATAAATTAGGCCATTCTTTTTGATTGGATTCATATTCAAGACATCAATTCTAAAGCTTGCAGTTACTAGTCACAGCTCCATGGTGGAGCCAAAAGCATGATCTTCACATTTTCCCTGGAACTGAAAGCTGGATCTGTATAAATTTTGTGCATTTATACTGAATTATAATAGCTAATATTTCATAAATATGTTTACAAATAATGCATTCCTCCTGCAAATCTATTACTAATGAAGTGACAATTGAAAGGGTCACTATTTGATTCACCATTTTATTACTGCCATCAGTTGTATTACAATGACGCTTAAATAACATGGATTGGGAAATAGGAGAAATAAGATGAACACATACTTAGAAAAGATGTTTTTATGAACTTTCAGGTTGCACTATTTGTAAAAAAAAAGAAAAGAGTGGTTTGTTGCAAACATTTTAAAAGCATGCTGCAAATGTGCACAAAAGAGATTTCTAAAGAAACACAAAAAAACAGGACATGTAATTCAGTATTTTGTTTAAAGCGTTGCTAAGAGTTTATAAAGTAAAAGAAAATTGCTGAATCTGGCATTCACTGATTAATAGTACTTTGCATTTAAATTGGACCTTTCACATTGAAAGTGTTTTTCAAGTATAAACTAATTAAGCCTCAAAACACTTCAGAGAGGCCAATCAACCCTGATTTCAGGAATAGAGAAACTGAGTCTGGCTGGTTGAGCAGATTCTTTTTTCTTTTCCCCTACCAGTTATGGAATTTTACATAATACTTTTTTCAAAATCAGTTATGATTTTTTCATATCCTGGACTCATTTTTCCCTGTCATGTTTGATAGTTTAAGGATATTAAAATATTTTTTAAACTTCTTATTACTGAATTTTTCCATTAGCAAGAGTTTAGTCCATTTAAAGGAGAGTTAGGGGGCACCTCGGTGGCTCAGTCAGTTAAGCAGCTGACTCTTGGTTTCAGCTAAAGTCATGATTTCACGATTTTCTGGGTTCAAGCCCCAGCACAAGGACCCTGCTTGGGATTCTGTCTCCCTCTCTCTGCCCCTCCCCAACTCGCCTTGTCTCTGTCATTCAAAATAAATAAACTTTAAAAAAATACAAGAAAAGAAATTGAAAAAAAATAAAGGAGAGTTTAGGTCCTAAATTAGAGAAACACCAAAATAAGAAGAAAATGAAAGATATCATTCAATGAGCTACATTAGCAATTATATAATTTACATAATATTTAAGTACACCTGGTTTTGTTTTGCAAGATAAGACAATGTGTGATCATTTACAAAGGCTGGTTTTGAGAGCTATGTTTTATGCTAAAATGCTAAAAGCTATTTTTATTAAGTAAAGAGTTCAAGTCCCCTCTAGTAGAGAAGTTAGGGAGATAGACTGAGAAGAAACTGAAAGGATGATAAGGAACTCCCAGTTTCTAAAAACCATTATGTTAAGTTTGTTTTAGTTACTAAAAGAAGGGATAAAAATGTATTTCCTCTACCCATCTTAGGTTCTCATATGGATCTCTGTAACAAAGACATATTAACAGGAGAAAAGCATACATATGTATTTAATATAAGCTTACATGAGACAGAGCCTTCATAAGGAAATGAAGACCTAAAGTAATAAACGGTTAAATCTGAGTGTGTTTATAGGAGCTTGATAGAGAGTGGGGAGTCATAGAAAATGTGATAGGACAGTAAGGGAAATGAGCTATGAGTAGTAACTAGGGTTAACTTGGCAACGCCTGTTCATTCAGATTCTCCTTGGTGCCCTTTCTCCTTTGAAAATAAGAATGCTCCTATGCTGCTGAGGCACCTGGGTGGCTCAGTCCATTGAGTGTCCAACTCTTGATTTCAGCTTAGGTCATGATCCCAGGGTCATGGGATCAAGCCCCGCATGGGGCTCTGGCTGAGCTTGGAGCCTGATTAAGATTTTCCCTCTTTATCCCTCTGCCCTTCTCCCCTGCTCACACATGCTCGCGCGCTCTCTCTCTCTCTCTCTCTCTTTCGTTCTCTCTCTCTCTCTTTCCTCCCTCCCCCCCTCCAAAAAAAATAATAATAATTAAAAAATGCTCCTTTCCTCTGGATATACAGAGCCTCCCTCTCACATTAGGGTCTTATGACCTGCTTCAGGGAAAGATCAAAAGTCCCTCCTGGACCTGCCATTTCTCAAAGTTCTTGAGCCTACAATAATCAATATGCCCAGGTGCCATGTTTTGTGGTAATGGCAGTTTTAAACCCCACAACATTATGTAAAATAAGTCTTTTTATATATAGTGTATGTTTGTGTGTGTGCATATATACACACACATTCATGTGTATTCATGGGTATCTAGTTTCTAAAAGTCATTGTATAAAATTTGTTTTAGTTATGAAAAACCATTATGTAAAATCAGTCTATTTATTTATACTGTGTGTGTACAAACACACACATAGACACATAGGCATATGTATACATATTTATTATTTGTTTATTTTGATGTGGATTTTATATGTGTTAAACATAATCTATGTACTTGGGATTTAAGGGTTGGAAGCACAAGATTGAATAAAATGCTGGCTGGAGCCTCAAAGAACTCAAGAGGAAAGAAATCAATAAGAATTATCTGATGGATATATAATTGATCTGGCATATCATATAATGGAATTTACAGCTGCCTTTCACTTCTCAAAGAAAGGGAAAGCAGAAATACAAGTATGTAAACTAAGAAAGGGACTTTAAAACAAAAATAATTCATGTGGGCTTTCGAAAAATTGGGGAAAAAATGAGAGATTGTTCACTCTTCCCAGGAATATTTTTTCTCATATATGTTTAAGAATCATACCTTCAAATTCTAAGTAATTATTCATCAAGTGTTCTTGTCTTTTTCTTATCCTTTTATCTTTTTTCTCCATGCTCTTATTTATGCAGCCTTTCAAGTGACTTAAGTATTTGAATATATCAAAACAGGTATTGTGATGTATAGCAGCTCTCTTCTCTGGTCAGGAGTGATTTCTAGATGGTTCTGTGCTCACAGAACCGGTGCTGCTCATAGATTACAAAAAGAAATGAACTCAGCAGCTGAAGAACATTATTGTAGAATATTTAAATAGTTGCCTTTACTACTGTGTGAAACAAAAAAATAAAGCACAGGAGATAAGACAGACATGTAAAAAATGTTTTATCTGAAGTATAATCTGTTTAACTTACTTTAAAAGTAACAGTATTCTAGGAAGATCACAGTGATTTTTTAAATTCAGCTTTATACTCTCTTAATGGCCAAGAGTGTTTTTCAAATGAATTTTATCAAAATGACCTATGTTTATAAGTTGGGAAGTAAATCAATAATAAAATTAGAATTTAAATAAGATGCTTCCAAATCAGTCAAAAATTTATTCTATGTAATCCAAAACAGATAGACAGGTTGGAGATTTTCATTAAGTGTGAAATGGTGTTCAATTTTATATCCAATTTTCACTCATGTATTCATTCATTCAACAAAACTATATCTAGTACCCCCATTTAGCACTTCAGAGAGCAATCGTCCACTTTCAAGGAGATTATCTAGGGAAACATATTTTTGCAACTAATGGGATGCAAGTTGCAACACAGTGATAGTACATATGCAAAACACCCTATAGGAATAAACTTGAAGAGGGGCACCTGGGTGGCTTAGTCGGTTAAGCGTCCGACTTTCGCTTAGGTCATGATCTCGCGGTTCGTGGGTTCCAGCCCCGCGTCGGGCTCTGTGCTGACTGCCAGCTCAGAGCCTGGAGCCTGTTTCAGTCTGTGACTCCCTCTCTCTCTGACCCTCCCCTGCTCACGCTGTCTCTCTCTCTCCTAGAAATAAATAAAACATTTTAAAAAATGTTTAAAAAAAGGAATAAACTTGAAGAAAACAGCTCTTTTGGAAAGAAACCAGATCTTTTTTATGGGAGAACTAATATAAGCTTTACAGTAGAGTGAAAAACACTTTAACAAGGAAGATATATGGCTGCTGGGCAATGCATTAAAGCCAGAGGGGAGCATATGCCAGAGGCAAAGTCATGAGAGGGTGAGGATGAATGGCAGATAAAATCTTGTAATTATTATTTTTCTTGTATGTGAAATTTTGTGGTACTAATAAGTGGTATTCTAAACCATGTTATTTTCCCTCTCAAATGTAATACTGGGAAAGAGCATTAATAAGGAATTCTTAAGTGGACTCCCGAGCTCTCCTAGAGAGAGCTTTTGTTCCCAAAGTTGTTGATCATTTTTGGAGGGACTGAGACTAGGATCTCCTACTGTGTCATTTGGTGATGTAATAAGTAAGAAATCCCATACATAGTTCTTTTACTTCAAGGAATGAGAATTCCTAACATTACTCCAGTAGACTTCATCATGGATGTCAGTTACTCATAATGAATATAGTGAGTAGGTATACCACAGTGGTGGCTTTCATCTGATAAAAATATAAAGATATTTTTATCCAAAATATTTTATAAACACATAAAATGCACATACACACAATAGACTCATTTAAATAATTCATTTATTACTCTAATGCCTATCTTTGGACTTTAATTCAACTTTTCCTGATTCAGAGCACATTACCAAATCACTTAGTAAAACATAAGAAAAGGAGAGAAGGAGGAAATGAATACTTATCTCAGGAAATGTGCTGGGGACTTTATCGGATCAATTTATTTAATCTCTTCAAAATCTGAATAAGAAAACTGGGTGATGATTAGATGATGTTTTTTGAGATCACACAAGAAGTATAAGACAGAGCTCCTATTTGAATCCTATTCTATGTATTCTAAAGCCCATGTTCCTCCCAATGCTACTAGCATGATTATTTTCAGGGGACTTTAGTAGTACAGTATCTTAAGTATTTTCTATTTAATAGATTAAAACTTCAGTTACAGAAAATTTAAGTCCTTAGTATCTGGTTGGAACTTAAAAATGACATGATGGTAAGTTTGTCTATATGGTTTACAAACAACCAGTTGAATTTTAATTATTTAAATTTCCATTTATATTTATCAAAATGAAAATTCTAATTTATTTGATGGATTGGAAACCTTATTCTTTCTCCAAATTCTTAAGTTTGTCAACACAATTAAACAAATATAAAACACAAAAGCAAAAAGAATAGGCAAAATATTTAGCATTATTTCTTTGAAATGTTGCCATATTTCCCAATCTACGTTGTCAAGGGATAGTTCTCTAGTTCTTTTTAATATAATTATTTAGATATTTCTATGAAGAAGAGCATAGATGCAGAGACCCACTATAGAGTCATCTAAGTACGTTTGTATATGTTTAACATAATTTTGAAAAATACCATTGATATACTTAAAAGTTCTTTTTGGCTAGTTATTAGAACTAAATTCTCAGTAGAGAAACTTCATCAAAAGTGAAGAGTGGAATTTTATATGTTCTCATGCAGATAGAAGCTTTTATTTTCTTTACAAACACTTTTTTTTTCTGGAATGATGTCACCAAGATGACAAGAGTAGCAGATGCCAGCCTCTGTCCCTCAAGACCAACAATCCAACAATTCTGTGAACAAAAACGGCTCCAGGAGAGCCCTGGAGTCCACTTAAGAAACTTTAAGCAAGACAGTGGAACAAAAAACTTGAGAATAACCACACGTAGAGGGAAGAAAGAATAGCTTCATTTTGCTGTCTCATCCGAGCCCTCTGGCTGGCACTTCTCAGCACCAAGAGAGAACACATCTGGAGTTTCCCTCGCTGCGAAAGGGAGAAGGTGAGCAGCCAGCTCCCCCAGCGTTTCAGTGCAACTGTATGAAGGACCTGGGTTAGTGTCACCTCACCCAGAGACTGTCAAAGCTGAGATGTGTAGAGATAGCTAGGAACAAGAAAGAAAAGTGGATTCACTGTATCAGGCAATCGTGCAGAGGGAGTGACAGCGATTCGCAGTGACCTGCTCTGCAGATGACCCCAGCAGCTTATGCCTTGAAGAAGCCAACACCCAGCCCTGCTGCTGTAGATCCCCTGAAGATTTTTCCAGCTTTCACCTGACAGGTATTAACTTCCCTGACACCAACCACCTGAATTTCTTTCTATTCTTCCACCTCTCCTCCCTTGGGACCAGCACCAGCAGCCAGCTGTACAAGAGCCAGATGCCAGCCTAGACCACCACAGGTGTCACTTTGGGCTAAACCCTCCAACTGTGCACTTGCATACCATTGGTCTGATGCTTGAAACTGACTATTGCTTCCTGTGCACCCACAGCAGTATCCTGTAGTCACAGAGGTGCACAATGGCCAAAACCACAAAAGTTGCTTATGGAGCTATATTAGCCCTATCTCTTGTCACTGGCCTGTACCACTAAGCTCATCTGCAACTTGTCCCCCTAACTATCCATCTGCCCTACACCTATCATTGGCCTCCACTGCCAGGTACCCAACTGTGGGGAAATGTGCAACCACAGGAATGCACATTGACTGCCAGGGCATCACTGTTGTTTGTCGTCCTGGATCTGGCCCTATCTCCTGTCAGTGGCCTACATCATTGAGATTACCTGAAGCTCCAACAGTGCACACCCCTACACACGCTTGGACTCACTCCCCAAATCAGTCTCCACTGCTGTGCACTTGTGGTGAGTACCAACAGACATGGTAGTACATGCTAACAGCCAAAAACCCTATAATGACCAGTATCACCACAATTGGTCCCAACTTTTGCTTCTTGTCCTCATCCTCACCAGTACATGTGTGTATGCAACCACGTCCTGACATTGCACAGGCAACTGTAGCTAGCCCTTGTAGTGAAATGTGAGCATACCACTGGCCGGCGACCATTGACACCTGCACTGGTATTTAGCTGCTGGGCTGGAAGTTACCACAGAGAATCCAAAGTAAAGAGAAAGAAATCAAGGTATATCATACCATTATGGAAAATCATTAGTAAAACAGAAAGAAAAGAAAAAAAAGAAAAAAGAAACTACATAAGAGCCATAAAACAATTAGCAAGATGGCAGTAGTTACTTTAAATATAAATGGGTTAAATTATCCAATCAAAAAGCACAGAGTGGCTGAATGGACACAACAATATGCTATATATAAAGAGATACACTTCAGCTTCAAGACACACATAGGCTCAAAATAAAGGGGTAGAAGAAGATATTCCATAGATTGGAAAACAAAAGAAGCAGAGGTAGCTACACTTACATCAGGCAAAACAGACTGATAAGGGGTGATTTTATCAAGAAGATATAACAATTCTAAGTATATCTGCACCTAACATTGTAGCACTTAAATATATTAAGCAATAGCAGATATGAAAGGTAAATAAAAAATAATAAATAATAGTTTGGGACTTCAGTAGTAATGGGCTTTAATACCTCACTTTCAACAATGGACAGATAATCCAGACAGAAAATCAGTAAGGAAATCTTGGATGCACACTATATCTTAGACCAAAAGAACCTAACAGAAATTTATAGACTATTCCATTGAGTAGTCCCAAAATACACATTCTTCTCAAGCATACATTGGACATTCTCTAATATAAGCCATACATATTAAATCAAAACAGTAGTTTTAGCAAAATTAAAAATATTTAAATTGCACCAAGTATCTTGGTGATATAAAACTATAAATCAATAGGAGGAAATTAGAAAATTCACTAGTATGTGGAAATTAAACAACACACTCCTGAATAACCAGTGGGTCAAATAGAAAAATCAAAAGGGAAATTTAAAACAATTTTATAAAAAAAAGAAATGGAAACAAAACACAACAAATTTTATGGTATGTAAAAAGCAGTTCTAAGAGGAAAGTTTATATAAATAAATGCCTACGTTACAAAAGGGAAAGATCTCAAATAAGCTAATTTATAGTTCAAGGAAATAGAAAATAACAAACTAACTCCTAAGTCAGCCAAAGGAGGAAATAATAAAAATTGGAGCAGAAACAAATGTTAATAGATAACAGAAAAGACCCATGAAAGGGAGTTAGTTTATTGAAAAGATAAACACAGTTGACAAACATTTAACTAGATTTACCAAGAAAAAAGAGACTAGATCCAAATAAATAAAATTGTAAATGAAAGAATAGACATTATAAATGATATCATAGAAATACAGTTTTTTAAGAGATTACTATGAACAAATATATGCTAACAAACTGTATAATGAAGAACTAGAAAATCTGAACAGGCTAATAAGAGTAAGAGGATTGAATCAGTAATCAAAAAGCTTCCAACAAAGAAACACTCAGAGCCAGATAGTGTCATGATTGAATTCTACCAAACATTTAAAGAAGAATTAATAACAATTCTTATCGAACTCTTCCAAAAAATTGAAGAGGAAGAATCACATCTAAACTCATTTTATGGGGCCAGGATTACCCTGATAACAAAGTCAGAGAAGGACACTACAAAACAAAGAAACTACAACAAAACTATAGGCCAATATCCTATAAATGCAAAAATTGAATATCAATGCAAAAATTCTTAACAAAATACTAGGAACCCAAATTCAATAGCATGTTAAAAGGATCATATACCATGATTAATTTGGAAGTATCCCTGGGATTGAAGCATGGTTCAACATCTATGCAAAAATATGATACACCACATTAGTTGAATGAAAGACAAATTTTATAAGGTCATTTCAATGAAAAAGCATGCAGAAAAAGTATGTGACAAAATTTGACATATTTTCAAGATAAACTGTCAATAAATTAGGTATAGAAGTAATATACCTCAACATACTAAAGGCCGTGTTTGGAAAAACTCTCAGTTAACATCATAATGGTGAAATATTGAAAGCTTTACCTCTAAGAGCGAGAATAAGAAAAAGAAGTCCACAGTATCGACTCCTATTGGAAGTCCTAGCCAGAGCAATAGGCAAGAAAAAGAAATAAAGGCATCCAAATCAGAAAGGAAATAGTAAACCTATCTCTGTTGCTGATGTGATCTTGTATGCAAAAAACCCTAAAGGCTCCACCAAATAATTATTAGACCTAATAAACAAATTCAGTAAAGATTCATGACACATAATATATATATATATATCAGTTTTGTTTCTATAAATTAACAGTGACTTATCTGAAAAATAAATTTAAATAAATATCCTGATTATAGTAGCATCAAAAACAGCAGAATGCTTAGGAATAAACTTAACTAAAAAAGTGAACGATGTATACACTGAATGCTATGAGAATAAAAGAAATAGATGCTATGTAAATAACATAATAAAAGAAATTGAAAGAGACACAAATAAATGGATAGATGGACACTGTAAAATTATCCATAAACCCAAAGCAATCTACAGGTTCAATGTAATCATTACCAAAACCCCAGTGACATTATTCAAAGAAATAGAAAAGAAACTAAAATTTGCTTAGAACCAAATAAGATCCTGAATAGTCAAAGCAATCTGGGAAAAGAATGAAGCTGGAGGTTTCACACTTCTTGATTTCAAGCTATATTATAAAGGTACAGTAATCAAAACATTATTATACTGACATAAAAACAGACACATAGGCCATTGGGACAGAATCAAGAGCACAGAAGTAAACCTACACATATATGGTGAAATAGTATTTGACTAGGGAACTATGAATACACAATGTAGAAAAGATAATCTTCAATAAATGGTATTGGGAAAACTGGAAAGCCACACGCAAAAGACTGCAATTGGGCTCTTATCTTACACTATTCAAGAAATTAACTTGAAATGGGTTAAGGACTTAAATGCATGACCTGAAACCATAAACTTTCTAGAAGAAAATATAGGCAAAAGTGTCTTCACATCAGTCTTGGCAACAATTTTTTGGATATGAGACTAAAAGCACAAGCAACAAAAGAAAATATACAAGTGGGACTACATACTAAACAGCTTCTGCACAGCAAAAGAAATAATCAAAAACATGAAGGGCAACTTATAAAATGGGAGAAAATATTTGTAAGCTATATATTCAATACGGGGTTACACTCAAAATATACTAAAAGTAACTCATACAACTCAACAGCATAAAAGATAATTTGATTAAAAAATGGGCAGAGAACTTGAATACACATTTTTTAAAAGGAAACATACAGATGGTCCACACATTCATGTAAAGGTCCTCAACGTCGCTAAGTATCAGGGAAATGCAAATCAAAACCACAATGAATTATCACCTCTCATCTGTCATAATGGCTATTACTAAAAAATAAAAAAATAAAATAAAATAACAAAAGTGGAAAGGATTTTGAGAAATGGGAACCCTGATGCTTTATTGTTGGGAATATAAATTGGTAGAGCCACTATGAAAAACAGTGTAAAGTTTCCTCAAAAATTAAAAATAGAACTACCATATATATAACTCAGCAATCTTACTTCTAGGTTTATATCGGCAAGAAATGAAATCATTATCTTGAAGATATATCTGCAACCCCTATCCACTACAGTGTTATTTACAGTAACTAAGAGATGAGAACCTAAGTGTCCATCAGTGAATGAATGGATAAAGAAAATGTGATACACACACAGACACACAAACACACACACACAATTGAATATTAATCAAACATTAAAAAATGGAAATCCATTAGGGATAAACTTTGAGGGTCTTATTTTAAGTGACATGAGCCAGACAGGAAAAGACAAATACTTTATGATCATACTTATATGTGTAATCTAAAAACATGCAATTAGGGGCGCCTGGGTGGCTTAGTCGGTTAAGCGTCCGACTTTCGCTTAGGTCATGATCTCACGGTTCGTGGGTTCGAGCCCCGCGTCGGGCTCTGTGCTGACTGCCAGCTCAGAGCCTGGAGCCTGTTTCAGTCTGTGACTCCCTCTCTCTCTGACCTCCCCTGCTCACGCTCTCTCTCTCTCTAGAAATAAAAAAAAAAAAAAAAACCTTAAAAAAAATTAAAAAATAAAAATAAAAACATGCAATTAATAGAAGCAGAAGATAGATAGTTCTTAGGGGTCTAGGGGTGGAAGAAATGGAAATATAGTGGTTAGCAGGTACAAAATATAAGCAATAATAAATTACAGGGATCTCATGTACAACATGGTGACTACAGTTGACAATAAAGAATTGTATTTGTCAAGGTTGTTATGTGATTAGGGCTTTAAAGTTGTTACCACCACCACCACCACAAAACAGTAGTTATGTGACGTGAAGGATATGTTAACTAACTTTATTGTGGCAAACATTTTGCAGTGTATTTGTATACACGTGTCAAATCATTACACTGCACACCTTAAATTCACGCAATGTCTCATGTCAATTGTGTCTCAATAAAGCTGATGAAACACATTTTTTTCTCTTATTGGAAATACAGTCTAAGGAAGCTGGAAATGATTCCTATTTTTTCCTCATTTTTGGCCTTGTATGTCTATAGTAAATTCTCCTTAATCGATTATGAGTCCACAGTTGATTTATTGGTTCATCTTCCATATTTATGCATACATTATAAGAATATTCTTCAGATTAAACTTTGTGTAATAAGCATATAACAACATGTTTGCAGCATCTCCACTTCAACTATAAATTGCCCCATCTAGCAATTTATTCATTTTACACAGAAGTAGAAATTCATGTACTTTACAAAATTTATTGAGTTATATATATGTGCAGTTTATACACAGATTTTTAGCAGATACACAATAAGTAATGTAGAGGATCTATATTAAATAGGATCTGCATATATGTTTCCCATATTTCTCCATTTTTATTTGCATAAAGGGAAATACAAAATCATTTAGCAAAAATAGGGTTTTGCTCATGTGATGAAGAGTTTAGAAATGCAATTCAAAGTGGCACAAAAGACTTGAATAGAAAATCTAGACTTTAAGAGTCTAGACTATCAGGAAACAACTACCACTATAACAGCATTAGTTCATAGCTAGGAAACTGAGAGAGCAAAGTTTAAGGATTGGCTGCAAGATCAATTTAAAGAACCATAAAAATTGGCTCAGAAATTTTATACTTATTCCTCTGAGTCTAGGGTTGCGATTGGTTTCAGAAATTAGAATCTACCAACCTGATTTTTGAGGGGGGCCAAGTAGGTCTAGCCTGAATACAGGAGGTGGGAGAAGCAGGGAACATAGGAGTCAATTACAATAGAGATGGTTACGGGGGATTCAACAAAGGTATTTTCTCCATTTATTGCATCCCTACATCATCAAATAATCTGACCATGTAGCTATAGAGGGATGATTTATTACATAACCAGTCTTACTAATTTACTCTTACATTGTAATCATTTCGTGGCAACACTATTTGTAGTTACAGACCATATGACATAACAGAGTAGACTCTGGTCAGTATACTTGCTGCAAGTAAGTATAGGAAATATGAGTAATTATACTAGCTTAAATATGCATGATTATTCTAAATGTACATAGTTCTGTTTAAAAGAGAAAACTCTTGTTTAATAAAGAAAATTTCTGAGATTACATTTGTTTAAAAGTCTTCATTTAATAGCTTGAACATTCAAGATAATAGTTCTTCCTAGTTGATTCCTTTATCCCACACTTTAAACCACCAGACCACTAATGGATTCCTTTGAGCATTTACGCTGTGAAGCTGGTAAGGCCAAGTTGGATTTCTGAAAAAAAAAAAAAAAAAATCATAGCATCATGTTGATTGAGGTCATTTGCATTAACATTTCATCTTAATAAGTATTCCCTATTCCCCATGTAAACCTCAGTAGGGAGAGAGGATTCTGAATGCATTTCAATGTCTGTCACCATGATTTGCCTCAAAGCCTAAATGTACAGATTTATACCTGAGTTCTAGGGATTAAAAGTGCCACAGGTAAAATTTTTCAAGGCAATTTTCTGTGTACAAGATTCATGAGATAGTTGGCATACAAAGAATCACAACTTCATTATCAAAGAAACAGTGTTTCACAAAATACAAAAAAGCATACAACTGATTACAATACAACTTCTCAGTGGCAACATGTGTAGAGCAGGAGGAGCCCCACAGTGTTGTACATGGTGTACATTTCGTAGTATTCTAGTATGAGTGATCTATTGACCATGTAATAAGGCTAGACTTTTGTAAATACAGCCTGAGGTTTTTTCTGAAGAAGGCAGTTTTGAGTTTTGGAATGTTATACAGACCATCAATCAATCTAAGAGAAGGTGAATTTTCAGAGAGAAAGAGACTTTGGAAAGGAAAGAATGATCCTGTTTCCTTAGAAGCATGAATTTTTTTTTAAATGTTTTTTTTTTTTTAATTTCTAGGAGAGAGAGTGAGACAGCGTGAGCAGGGGAGAGTCAGAGAGAGAGGGAGACACAGACTCCGAAATAGGCTCCAGGCTCTGAGCTGGCAGTCAGCACAGAGCCCGATGCGGGGCTCGAACCCACGATCTGCGAGATCATGACCTAAGCGAAAGTCGGACGCTTAACCGACTAAGCCACCCAGGCGCCCCAAAAATGTTTTATTTATTTCTGAGAGAGAGAGAGAGAGACAGCGAGAGCAGGGGAGGGCCAGAGAGAGTGGGAGATACAGAATCTGAAGCAGGCCCCAGGCTCTGAGCTGGCTGTCAGCACACAGCCTGACATGGGGATCGAACCAATGGACCGTGAGATCATGATCTGAGCCGAAGTCAGGCGATTAACCAACTGAACCACCCAGGCTAGAAGCATGTATTTCTTAACTGTACATTCCTGAGACAATAGCTGCATGGGTCTTAACTCCAAAAGTGATAAATGCACAGAACTTGGAGGGAGGCCAGAAGGTAGGATGAGACTCACAGAGTAAATCACATTATTTGAATCAGATTTCTTAGTTTTATGTTACCTTCTATATTTCTATACACTTTTTGTTATTCTTTTTCCTCTAGTTATTGTTTAAATGATCTAGCAGTATTCCTCTGTACCATGGAGAATTATTGCAAGAATCATATCTTTACCTTTGAATACTAAATGAGGAGCGACCCTACCTACTGTTGGCCACTGTAGTGGTAATAACAAATTTGTGATGGTTGAAAGGAGCCTTTTTTTTCCACATGGAAGGGTCTCCTTTATTACCTTACATAATAACACTTATTTTTCTTACATAATATTCTTACATATTAGTATTATTCTTACATAATAACACTTGTTTTTGTTTTTGTTTTTTTTTATCATGGCAAAAAATAGATTCCTCTGGCAGAACAATTTAAAGGAATGGATGAGCTAAAGAGCTTGCCTTCAAAGTGCAATGATGGGTCAGGGTAATGATGTGCTGTATTTTATAACTCACTTCATTAAGGTGTGTGTGTGTGTGTGTGTGTGTGTGTGTTTCATTTTGCTTTTTTTTAGAGAGAGAGAAAGAGAATGCCAGGCAGGGAGAGGAGCAGAGGGAGAGAAATAGAAAATCTTAAGCAGGCTCCTCACTCAGCCTGGAGCACAATGTGGGGCTCGATCCCAAGACCTAGACTCCATCCCACAATGCCTCATGACCTGAGCCTAAATCAAGAGTCAGACATTCAACCAACTGAGCCACCCAAGCACCCTCACTTTATTAGGATTTTGAATGGACATTTGATAGAAATGTGTTTTTGTGTCCAGCTAAGAACAAAATCCAAGCACTATCAGAGCCTTGATCTGAAAGAAGTATAGTCTAGTTCTACAAGGGATAGGTGAGGGTATGATCTTTGCTTTACCCACGGAAAGAGGCAGTTAAGACTTCAAAAAAGAGGCTAACCAAGATTGGTCAAATCGCCAAGAAATTAGACAATGTAATTGTTAATTCTCAAAAGTTTAAGTCCATATAGAAAGAGCTAAAGCCTCCGTAAAAGAAGAAGCTCAGATATCTTAGATATGATTCAAACTATATGTATATGTATACACTTGAATGTCAGATAAACTTTACAGAATGATTTCAGGGATCTTTGTTTTGTCTCTGGTGCTTGTGCTAGGTTCTACTCTCACGAGGCCCTCCCTAACTTCAGAGCTGAACCCTCTCCTCCAAATGATTCAACTCTTCTCTCAACCTCATCCACATTTGAAACACTGCTCCTTGAAAGTATTGGGGGTTCAGGCAGAACTGTGATTCTGAGTAGTGTAGGTCTGATTTTCATTACTGCAGCCGTGTATGGTCTAGGTACAGGACTGTGGCAGTGCCTAGCTTGTCAGGTGGTTTTTATCACAGTATGCCATCTATGTAACTACATTGTAAGTACAATGTAGTTTTTGAGACAGGGCAGAAATGAATTATATTACAACAGCCATAAACATAGAAAGATACTGTGGTTACTTAACTCAGAAAGAAGGTTTTAAGACTACATCACATTAGTTATGAAGAAAAAAAATTAACTGTCTCCATTCAACCCAGAAGTTGTGGTGTGGGAATTAAAGAAAGATAAATAATAATAAAGATATTACTTTATCAGCCAATAATGATATCTTTATAATGAAAGGGCCATACTGTACACAGAGATAATCTCTAGTATCTACTATTCTGTGCAATGTGTTGGTCATGAATATTAACTTAGGAAGCATAGGTGTGTGGAGCTGAAAGATATTCCAATTTTAAGATATTTGCTTCTGTCAACATTGCTTATGGTACAACCTAATTTTCAAGCCAAAGACTAAATGATTATATGCAACCATATATAAAATTCATATGTAGTGAATCTGAATGAAGGAAGTAACTCACAATCATTATTAAGTTTTCTACATGTGAATTTACATCAGAGTTTGGTACATCTAAGCTTCTCTCATTCAGAGTACATTCAGTAGAAACAAAATAAGCCATGTAAACTGCATAGAGAATTGGATTAACCTTTTCCTGTTATATATTTTTTCTATTCTCTTGTGTTTGTAATCATGACTAACAAGTTAACATAATGTTTCTGAAAATAGGAAAAGATATGCAAAGCTCTGTCAGTATACAGAAGTGAAAAAAACGGAAGAGTTTCCATTGAAGAAATTTTTAATTATCATGCTACCTGCTATAAATCTGTGATAATTTATTTTTTTAATGTTTTATTTATTTCTGAGAGAGAGAGAGAGAGCATGAGTAGGGGAGGGTCAGAGAGAGAGGGAGACACAGAATCTGAAACAGGCTCCAGGCTCTGAGCTAGCTGTCAGCACAGAGCCCAATGCGGAGCTCGAACCCACGAACCGTGAGATCATGACCTGAGCTGAAGTCGGATGCTCAACCGACTGAGCCACCCAGGCGCCCCTGTGATAATTTATTTTTTAAAAATCCTTATTAATTGGATTGTTCCTAAATTTTATTGCACATTATGGTTTCCACTGTCTTCCAATGATAAACTTAATTATGATATGTGATGATATATAAAAAACACATTTAAAATAAATCACAGATGCTCCTGGGTGGCTCAGTCTAAGTGTTCAACTTCGGATCAGTTCATGATCTTGGAATTCATGGGTTCGAGCCCCATGTCAGGCTCTGTGCTAACAGCTCAGAGCCTGGATCCTGCTTCAGATTCTGTGTCTTCCTCTCTCTCTGGCCCTCCCCTACTCATGCTCTGTCTTTCTCTGTCTCTCAAAATAAAATGTTAAAAATTTCAAATAAATAACAAAATAAATAATGAGAAAAGTGAGATAATGTTTACAATGCTTTAGCTAGCACAGTATTAAGTGTAGGTATGTACTTAAAGAAATAAAAAATCATAAAATCATAACGAAAGCAAAACACAAAAAAGCACTTAAAACCATTCTTTGTCAATATGCTACTGTTTTTCTAATCTGTTTCCAAAATCAATCCATTTAGTCTTCAACTACACGTATTAGTAGGATACAGACACAAAATATCGGATTTTATCTCTGCTATATGATATGTGATATATATATATAGATACAGTCAAATTTAGGGGCAAACATTAACTTTTTGAGATACTTTCCTTTTCATATTTGCTTTGTCCATTTTGTCTTGCAAATTTTATTACCTCACTGAAACATGATTGTAACTTTATTATTATTTGCAGCAACACCAAAGTATTTGACAGAGTCCAGAACTCCAATAACTCAGAATTTGGGGAAGGTTGCCACATATAATAAATATAGAATTATATACATATACATAACATTATGCTGATATCTAAGACACCGGTATATCAGATACTTACATATTAGAATTATAATGATATCTAAGAGGGTAAAAGACAATCATGGGAAAGAGCTTCTCTTAAATAAAAGCTGATTGCTTCACGTATCAGAAATTTCCCAGCGTGTTGGTTACAGATTCTTAGAACAATATATCATCAGTGCATCAGCAGTACAGAGTAGACACTGCGCTAAAAGTCACCAACCTCACTGATCTTAGAGCTTAATTGAAGTATAATGTTAAATAAGAGGCATTGACGAGTGTCATAGTGCTCAAAGGAAAAAAAAATAGATAAGAGTTGGAATTTTTAGACTGTTTTATAAAGATGATTAAATGTAAGAGTCTTTGAAAATAGGTCAGAATTTACACAAGAGACTTGCAGATCACTGATATAAGTCCATCAGAAAGAAAGCATTAATTTCTTTCTGTAATGACTTCTGACAACAACTATCTGGAGGTTAGACCAAAGTTCACAGATAAAAAGCACAGTCCTCCAGAACACTGCCCTCACTTCAGACACTAGCTCCAAATTCAGGGGTCCTGACCATCCTCACTTAGACCAGCTGGCTACATGTTTGGGGGTTCCCAAGTGTTTAATAATTTTCTGGAACAATTCACAATATTCAGGAGATCATTGTACCTAAAATGACAATTTTTATGATAGGAGGAAGAAGAAGTCGTAACCAAAGGGAGAGACACACAGAGTGATATATGAGATCCAAATACAAAGTGTCTACTCTCCTACCCTAGTGGATTCAGAATGTATTACCCTTCTGGGACATTGATAGGTGACCGTATGTAGAGTATTGCCAACCTGGGAAGCGCACCTGAACTTTGGTGTCCATACTTTTTATTGGGACTTATTTATATAGACATGATTGAATCATTGGCCATGTGACTCAGTATCCAGTCCCCCTTCCATCACTGGAGTTCAGGTTAGTATTACCATCATATTGTTCAAATCTCTATCTCTCTAATTACATATTGGTCTTTCTGGCTTGGCCAGCCTTATCCTGAGTCATTTTCTTAGCATAAATTATCTAAAAGGCCAAGCATGAGTCACTTGTTAGTATAAACTATCAAGTGTGGTGGTAGTGGAAGGAGAAGGGGCACCATGAATAACAAGAGTGTGCCTATCACTCAGAAAATTCTAAAGGTTTGCAAATGTGTCTCTCAGTAACTGGGGACAAAGGCCAGTCAAATAAATATATATATATATATTTATTTATTTATTTATTTATATTTTTTTATATTTATATTTATATATATATATATTTTAAATA
>NW_027532590.1:3942000-3964290 GCF_008692635.1 Crocuta crocuta
TAAAGAAATCTAGATTTTGGGGCACCTGAGTGGCTCAGTCACTTAAGCTTCTGATTTCAGCTCAGGTCATTATCTCAGGGTATATAAGTTGGAACCCCTTATCAGGCTCTGTGCTGACAGCTCAGAATATTTGTTTAAAAAAGATTATTCTTTGTTCTTTTTAAAATTTAATTAAATTTAATTAATTAATTTACTTATTTTGCTGTTTAGAGGAAGTCCTCAGTTCAGCTATAATAATAGTGGCAGGAATCAGTTCTACCCACATCCCCCTATAAATGTCTCTTACATAGCTTTTTGTCTGAAATTTCTTTAATTAGAAATAAAGTCTAAGTAAAGAAAAAGAAAAGAAGAAGAAATAAAACCTTTTACTATAAAATGAAAGATAAAGTTTTCAAAAACCCAAACACTTGAAGTAGTTAAAATAAAATTAAAAAATGATATACTACTGTCTGTGCAAATAACTAAGCTAGATTAAAAAAAATATGCTAAGAACTGAAATATTCCAGGTAACTTATTGTTTTTAAAAAGTGATTAAAAACAGCTCCATTAAGAATGACATATCTGAGATATTACAAGTAATAATTTTGAAAATAAAGTCTTGCAAAAAATATTTTGCCTATGAAGCATTGTCAAAAATAAATCTCAGAGGTTTCCTAAACTAAGCAACATGCATGAATTTACTGAAATCACTGATTATTCGGAAATTATTTGATGGAGGTAAATCTTATATGAGATATTATTGCAAATTTCAAATAGTAAGGACAGAATATATCAAGATAGAAGGCCTACATAAAATTTATTCTGTTTAGATAATATATAGATAGTTTTAACTTGAAGGATAAGAAGAAATCTTTTTATTTGAGAGAGAGATAGAGAGGATGGGGGTGGGGGGCAGAAGGCCAGAGGGAAAGAGAGAAAGAATCTCAAGCAGCCTCCACACTCAGCCCAGAGCCTGATGTGGGGCTCGATCCCAGGACTCTGGTATGACCTGAACTGAAATGAAGAGTTGGTGACTCAACTGACTGAGCGATCCAGGAGCCCTGAGGATAATTTTAATTAGATAAAATTATTACTGACTTAGTTTAGTTAAAGATATAGTCAGTCATTGCTCTACACTGTACTGTGGTAACTGAAACTTCTGAATTTGGAACTGTATTCTCTCTTTATACCATTATGATGCATACACATTTCTGTTAACGTGGTATCATGTCAAGTGAGGACTGACTCCATTATAACTAGTTTTAACAAAATATATTTACGTAGTTACTTTTTTCCCCACAAAGATCACACAGTTTACAATAACTTCTTTTTCAATTTTCTAAAAATGTTATACCTCTGATTTCTGGTGACTGAAGAAAGAGCTGTGTTTGAATTATAGAAAAATATGAGTTCTTTCAAAATATAATTTTTTGTACTTTTTATTATATATTATTGGTCAAAGTGTTACTGGGCTTTCTGTTTTATCAAACAAGTAAGAATGTTTTATCTTTAAGACATTAAAATCCAAAGTAAATAAATCTAGCCTGTGATTATATTAGAAGTATGTTCTTGATAGAACAAGGATACCTCCAAACTAATTTTAAAAACTTTACTCTCTGGAAGCAGAGCACCCTGTACATTGTAAATACATCTAAATGACAATGAATGACGTACCTGAGTATATCTTTATCTCTTTATACTATATGCTTAGCAAATCTAATTTTTTCACAAGAAAACTTAGGCATCTAACCTACTACAACATATCAACAACTAGATATGTGCTCCAATAAGGATAAATTATACACAATTTGTGTACCTTTCTAATTTAACAGTCACTTTCTAATGTTTACGTATCTAAGGATTATATACAAAACAGCATTATTAAGGATGCAACTTTAAGAAACTTCACTTTAGATTAGTAATAGGTAAATTATAAAGTATTTATTAGGTTCCCATTATCTATTTGGGTAGTCAGAGTTGACATACTCATAGATAATGGCAATGCTGCATTTAATATAAGTACAGAAAATAGAAGAAGAATGGATAGAAGGCATCAGCTTTATAATCAGGTACTTATTAATGTTACTGTTCTAATAACATGTTATATTTTCTTTTTCTTACAGTACCATTGATAATGTACAAGTGTCCCAGATATGAGTGATAACTGATAGGTTTTATTCAATACCCTCAACATAGCTAAATAGATTAAAATTGAATATAGATAAATATAAAACATGTAAGTATTATTTTGGGATGGGTGTGAGACAAATACTTTAGTTGTTGATTTTGTAAGAACATGATTATATACATGGTCAATACAATCACGTTTGTTGGTCTTAGTTACATTCTATAAGGCAGATCAAAATACTAATTCAGAGCATATTTGCTGGCCAGTAAAGACCAACTACACTCTGAATTTCTTTATAGCATTTGCGAAGACCATTCTTTCTTCATTCTCATTCTATTCTAGCTCCAAATATTCAACTACTGAGTTGTTTAGACTCAGATTATGCAATAGCTTAAGGAAAGATATGATCTATATCAATGTTTGGGACAGAAGGCAATCTATTCATGATCTTGCTGACTCATTAGATATATATATTATACTAAGTATAAGAGAAAGTACAAATGAGTCTGTGTTAAGGACATATTGAGGCTCATTATAGGCCGTAAAAATAAGAGAAAATCATGAGCGTCAGATACATATATAGGAAGTCATCCAAGAATTTTCCCAAGAGTGGGTATGTTTTATTTCTGATAGAAATGTATTGAATTTGAATATTTACATTAAAGTCTTCTTAAAAGCAAAACAAAACAAACCAACAAAATTTAAAGAAAAAAACAGAAACAAATACAAAAAAGAAAAGAGCTATTCTAAATACTTTTATGTGCTTTACCTATCAACAATGACAGCATTAACAATACTCACATATTTTGTTTTAAGAATTGGCCATGAGTGTAATAGTGAACAGAGAAGAACAAAGGAGACTACAGTGAATGCTGCAACTGATAGATTCTTGACAATATAGTTGATAGTCTAAGTGGTACATATCAATCTTTTGTTTCCTGCAGAGACGATGTATGTAGATCTTAATTAGTGTTTGCAAATTATTTGGCAATCCTTAGTTAAAACTCTCAAGTAATATCACATTATACCTGCTCAAAACATTTCTCAACAAATGATGTCGGTTGCTCTTCATTTTGCTGATCCTTGTGTCATTCTCTAATTGTCACTATCTGCTTGTATGTCCACAACTGGTCAACTCTCTTCTCAGTTTTGGAGCCAATATAGAATTCCATGGTGCTCTGCTTCTTAATAATGTGTTTCAGATTAAAGTAAAATTAAATTTTACTTGTTAAAATTTTACCTCTGTCATAAATTATTTATTGATTTATTTTAATTATCAGATAAATATCAGATTTAATATCAGCATACAGGAGTAACATTAGAATGCATTAGAAATGGCAAATTTTTCAGAAAAATGTCATGAAAATAAGGGTAAATAATCAGAGAAAAAATATACAAGTACATAAAATTAAAACTGAACTATGGATATACCATTAGAGTGACAGAACTAAATTTGGTAAGGATTGTAATGACCTCAATATTTTTGATTTCTTGTTATACCAATGCTTATTAAATCAAAGCTAGTAAGATAATACACAGCATCTCCAAAATATCTGGATTTTGGTCCAATATCTGTATTGGTCCTCAAACTTGGATACTAATTTCCCTAGTAACACAGAAAGATACTCGGTGGAAAGACAGGAATAATTTTAAGAGAATCAATTTATAGATTCTTACCTTCTATCTGTATTGTATTCTATAGACTCTCTTAAATCTGTCATTGACCTTTTCAGTTTAGAGAAGAAAGCCATACACCTTAACGTATGACAAATGTTCTTCTGGTGCATTGCCCTGAGGTGAAGATCACCAGAGCACAGGAGAAAGTGGAGCCTTCCTTAGAATTCTATCAACATACAATAAGCCCATAGCTACCTAAGTGTCCCTTTATTGTGCATAATTCTGTGAAGGATAAGTGTCCTCATAAAATGTATTATTTTGGCTCATGTTGGGACAACCTGGATTCATGGATATGGAGAACAATATTGGTTGAATACTGGAGCATTTTTTTTAATCACCTCTCACTGGAAAGATGACATATACTTTACTGGGACAGTTGTAGCTCACTTACTTTGCTATTTTAATTCACTTTAGACTCAAATAAAACCTGATTATTTCAGAAAGTTATTAAGATTTTTTCCCAGTTTGTAAATTTACAGGAAAGTTCTTTATAACATTGTTATTTCCAGTCAGTAGAGTTTTACCACCATATAAAAACAGAGATTAAAAGTTAGTTGACTGCTTAGTGAGGTTATAATTTTAATAATGTAGTGTCTAAAAGCTAATAGAGATGTCTGCTTATAATGAATGAGTGTATTTATGGATCATGTAGGTACCTCTTTCATCAGGGCCATAGCAGAGTAAAATACCACTGATGTTTTACTGTTTAATGGGTAACAATTGATTTAGCCTTCAAGTACTATTTATCTGCCTACTAATATCTGGTATGATTTCCAAAGGATACATTCATTTCTACTGGAGGTGTTATATCTATCTATATCTATAGCCATATCTTCAATTTAAATACATATATGAGAGTAATTTTTTAAGTCAAACACTTTTTTTAAAAAATGGAAGAAAAGCAGCACCAATGCCATCTAAATTGCATAGTTATATAACATCTGAATGGATACCATTGTAATTAGAAATACATTATAAAAGAAGATTAAAGTGGGGCTTATGGATAAGGAGTAGGTACAATATCTGTTATCCTTGGATTGAAAAGGGCCAGGCTTAACTTGCATCCTTATTACTCAGTACAAGAAAAATAAGACTTGAGTGCATATTGTAGTTGAGGACAGTAATAGAAATGTAGTAGCTAGCTTTTTACTTGTGGAATAAGCTGTAAGTAATAATATGGGCAAACTTTCTCAAGCTACAATTCTAGATGTCAACTTACCACAGCTGCACCATTTGGTTTGTTCTTGGACAAGTTATATGACTTTTCATGTCTTTGTTTGCTCATCTATAATATTTAGATGATATTCCCTCCTTCAAAGACATTAGGCAATGAATGAATTGCTGAAGGCAATATTTTTGAAAGATAAAGCCAGTTAAAGTGGTACAGATAGATTTTACACAGTAATAACTGTCACAATTGGCAAGAAATCCCAGTTTAAACTAAACTCAACTTCAATTAGTGCAGTGGTAACTGAGTCTTTTATATGGAGAATGAAGGAAGAGAGTCAGGAAATTACACACAGGGCATGCACACAGTCAGGATAGTGGAAATTTACACAAAGTGAGATGGGGATTTGGTTAGTGTGTTTGGCCATCTGGATTTACTAATTGGCTCTCATCAAAGATAGACTCCTGAGCTTACATGGAAACTGGGAGATAAGGGGGCCCTATTTTGTTGGCAAGGACAGACAGTACATTCTTTCGAGGGCCTTGAGCTTTCTTGAACAGGAACTTAAGGGAACTGGAATCCTTGGTCTAGGATTATGACCTTGAGCTGTTAGAAACCATGCTAGTTTTATTCAAGTCTCTTAGCATGTGTTGGGGACAGATGCGGGGTGACAGTGGGCAAAAACATTTGTAGTGACAGTCTGCAGTTGAAGCCTAGTCAAGAAGAGGGCTCAGAGGAGCCTGGCCAGAGCTTGGTCAGGGGGATTGTCTTTGTCACACTATTATTGGCACAGAATAAGTATTACCATGGCTTGTTTTCATTATATTATTTAGTCAAAGACTAAATCAGAACACATGATAGCACAAGTTTAGAAATGTTTGTAGGAAAGTGAAATTGGACACCAGACTCTTTTGGAAACCCTGGGATCTGTTTACCTATAGACTATGGATGGTAATTCTCTCCTGAATTTTATTTTATAAAACAGAGTGAATAAAGTCTTATTTTACACAGAAATACAGAACACTTAAGGTTGAAAAACTTGACTTTGTCTTTTCATCTGTGAATGTTGTTTTCAAAATAAACCTCAGGGCCTTTGTTAGTAAAGAAGTAAAGGCTAACACTTTGGCCTCTAACTAGAATAAGAAAACATATCTTCTGACTTCTGATCCCTCCACACAGACACAGGAATAATTACAATTACAATCAGGGAATTAGAACTACAGACACAAAAAGCCAACAATAGCAATTAATATTACAAACGGGTTTCTTAAGTTTCAAATATAATAGCTATTGGAGATTATGAAGAAAAATTTCTTAAAGCAATATTTGTACTCATATTTTTTTGGTCTCAAAATTTAATATATATTATTGACAATAGCAGAAGACGGCTGAAATCCTAGAAAACCAATGATAGCATCAATAGTTTATTTCTTATTCAATTAATGAAAAGAGCTTTAACATATTCTCTGATTGTATATGGAAATAGTGCTTCTGTAAAAACACAAAAAACAAAAACTCACTTCCTTTAGGTTTCTAAGAAGAGTTTTTGATTTTTCAGTTTGTTCAATTTTTTACTTATTAGAGATATAACATATGCCATAGTGAAAACTAGTAGTCTATGTGCCTTTTTATAATAATTAAATTATGATATCCATTTTGTTTGGAAATGTACTTACCATTCAATAATATATTTTAAACTGAATTGGATTTCATCCATTTGGAAAAGCTAATAGATACTATGTATAGCAGTTGGTCGTCCAAAAGCTAATGGATAGCAATGCCATTTAAAATCTAAAATATGGCATTTATAGGGGCATTTATAGTCATATAAGTTCTGACTTTTGATCTCTGCTCAGGTCACAGTCTTACAGTTTGAGGGACAGAGCCCTGTGTTGGGTTCTGTGCTGATAGCACGGAACATGCTTGAGAATCTCTCCCTCTTTCTGTCCCTCTCCTGTTCTCTCCCTCCCAAAACAAATAAATAAACTTAAAAAAATAAAATATGGCACTTCTATTAATGATAAATAATTGTATATGTGAAAAGTGAGGTTGTGATGATCAGAATGTCTTTCAAATCATTACTGGAGAGGTCCAATAGACATTTCTCATGTTGAGATTTAGAAATATATCTTTAGACAAAAAAGCATCATTTTCATTTACAGGGCATATATATTTCTGAGTTGTTGGGATCTAGAAATATATTGTTAGATAAAAGTAAGAGCATCATTTTCATTTTCAGGGCATATATATTTCTGAGTAAAAGTATGAAAGAATAGCATAACAGGCTTAATAAAATTGATCCTGTTTTGCCAACACAAACTACAACATGATACAAGCAACACCAACCTCAGAATTATTTGTTTTACCTTCTGATGCTTCTGTATCTTGTGTGAATCAGTCATTCTACCAGAACTTTTTGAGATATTGTTTTTAGAGTTCAACATACATCCATTGTCCATGTTTCAAGTGATAAGTAAACGCTTAACCATGAATCAAAAAGTAGAATAGTGTTTTAAAGGGTTGGTTGTTTTTCAACATTTATAAAGTCAAGAGGTTTTTGGTTGTTTCTCAGAGCATGAGATAGGCTAAAAATAAGCTGTAATCAAGTAGAGATCTAATTTTTAAATCCCTGAAATTAGCTGAAAATACCTGAAAAAAACATTTGTTTTGGGGCACAATGAAGGGCAGTTCAAAATCTATCTATTTAGTTTCCATTTATTCAGCCCTAGCACTAGCCCCTGCCCATCCCCCCTCCCCTTCCTCTTTACTTCTTTCTCATAGCCTCTTTCTTCTGCTTTTATACTCCAGAGATGATCAATGGTATTGTTTAATCTCCAGAGAAAATAGGAAGAAGGAAAAAGACAACAATATTGTCTAAAAATATTCTTTAGCTCATGGAGGGAGTAGAAAAGCTAGAAACAATCATTTGTTACTACTTCTGATGATGTAGACAATTTAGTAGCAGAATGCACATATTAAGCTGCTAGAAATAGAGATGGAAACAGGTTTTTTTGGTAGTTTTATAATCCCTTTCTGAAATGACTTATAGTTACCTATAAGTACTGTTAACAAATATTGTCTATTTTCAACAAATACAATGAATAATTTTATGACTCTTTCTAAATAAGAAATGCCCATGTGTCCTTATTTAAAAAAATCAGGCACTTAAATGTGGCAAATATCCATCAATCATTGTGGGATGAAACTTCACTTTAATTTGAAACTGGTAAGCTACTAGAAGAGTTCACATAATATACAAACTGGTATACCTCACTTAAAAAAAATTTTTTTTTATTTTTAAGGGACAGAGAGTGAGCAGGGGAAGAACAGAGAAGAGGAGACACAGAATCATAAGCAGGCTCTAGGCTCTGAGCTGTTAGCACAGAGCCCGACGCGGGGCTAGAACCCATGAACCGCGGGATGGTGACGTGAGCTGAAGTCGCCGTGTAACCAAATGAGCCACCCAGGCACCCCAGTATATCTCACTTTTAAACAAAAAGACAGTAAATGCACACCTGTCCAGTTTGGTTGATGCTTAGGGAATATTTTCAAATGAAAAAAACAAGATTTTCTCCATATTAAAGTTTCATTTAACGCTAGTGCATTAAAGTGCTTTTAGACAGTAGGCTCTCTTAAAAATGTGTGCTATTCAAAGAATTGGGTATTTTCTTTACAAGAAACACACAATTCAGCGCATGTAATAATCTGACTAAATGGTGTAAAAGAAAACAACAAAGTATAATTTATGTACATTTCATTTTGGCTTTCATCATCTGGTATCAATCTTTATAAAATAATTCTAATCATGAACCTTATTAATCAGAATTTCAAAAGACATGTAATTTGTGGGTACTTAGGTAATAAAGTCTTACATTTTCTCATATTTTGAGGCTATACATCCTGTTAACAATATGACAAGGAGAAATGGCCTCCAGGATTGTATATAATGAGAGTGTGAATTTCAGATCTCTGATTGGCATTTTCAGCCACACAATCTTTTATTACTTTATTTGTACGTGAATAATTCATTTTGCTCATTTTTATGATAATTTTTTGAAAGCAGATATTTGCCAATGGCTCTTATGCTGCACCTTCTCAGGACACATCTTGAGGACAATGGAAGTGTTTTAGGACTAGTCATCCCAAAGCCAATGGTCATGTTGTTTGCACTCATTTTGCATTTGTCTGCTTCCGAGCCTATTTTCCCAGTCTCACGTCTATTCTGTGAAGGCTCACTATCTTTCAATAAATGTCTTTTTCTTAATTGGAATCAGCTTCTGTTGTTGGTAATCAAAGAGCCCTAACTAATGAAGGTCATTAGGAGACCAAATATTTTCAAAAGAAAAGAAATCCTGAAAAACAAAACAGATTGTTTCAAACTGTTGGAGGAAACCAATGTATTTTTAGATGAGATTGTTATAAAAAGTGAATGAATCCTGGGAAATGCCAAATTCTGAGGCAATAGATAAAAAAAGCTGTAGGGAGTTCTAATGACAACCATCTGGACATTCTTTGAGAAACTACATTTGGAGGATGTAATATAATGTAACAATTAAACTGAATAAGTTAATTCCTGAGTTTGTATGTAAAATGTAAAAATGCTTTATATATAGGCACACGAAGACATATAAATAGATCACACAAGGTCTGAAGGGGACTCACAGAAATGATATCCTTTGTTTATCTTGAAGAAGGGAGGTAGAATCGAAGCCATTGAGATAATGATACTGGGCTTTTAGATTTACATGATATATTTGTATTTCTGATACTTTACAGTGTGAATGTGTTCATCTTTCTCTTGGATAATTCAAACTCCTTCCTTTAAAAAGAAATTATTTTGATTATCTAATAAATGGACATAATAATTAGCCTAGAAGTATTTCTAGAAATAAGGTATTTAATAATTAGTGGCAATGCATGCTATCTTTTGATGTTTGGAGTCTTTTGATTTTTTTCTTGCTTTTTTTGTATTGCAATTGGCCAATTCTTAGATATATTAGTATTTGATTTTCTAAATGATTTTCTTCTGAGACTGTGATTTTCATAAAATTACATATGGAGGAGATGGCAAATGAAGGTTTAAATGCACAAGTAACTTTGATAGCCCATCTTTGAGAAATACTGCTTCTAACACTGTTTAGATAGGTATAGGTCTTGGTTATTCATTCCATGCAGATCTCACATGTGACAGGTAAAGTGATTACAGCTATTCCAGGCGTCTCTTGCCATTTGCATTTTTTTTTAATGTTTATTTATTTTTTAGAGAGAGAGACAGGCAGACAGACAGAGACAGAGCATTGAGTGGGGGAGGGGCAGAGACAGAGGGAGACACAGAATCTGAAGCAGGCTCCAGGCTCTGAGCTGTCAGCACAGAGCTCCATATAGGGCTTGAACTCAGAAACCACAAGATCATGACCTGAGCTGAAGTCAGATGTTTAACAACCGAGCAACTCAGGTGCCCCCGGCTCTTGCCGTTTAATTGACTCATAGAATGATTAAAAATTATATATATAAAAGTACTGACTTCCTTCTCTACTGTATTGCATGCTGGAAATATATAATGATGTCCTACTAATGTACTTACCCAACTCTCCATTCAGTGATGTCACACTGGTAGCTTGAAATCCTGGTCTGAAGGATTTACACCTCAGAAATTAGCAAGTACTGTGTATTAGAGCTTTTTTCACAGAAAGCCAGTTATAAACTCTTACCAGAATACCACTTATCCAGTCTCATCAAAACCCCTTCTTAATATTCCCTGGTCATTTTCCATTTCTCATAGCAGCAAGCCCTTGGCTCCACCTCTTTGCCCAACATATCCTCTCATTAATCACACATTACTTGAAGTTCTTTCAATTACATGTTACTTTACTTTGACACTCAAGTTGGGTTAATATCACCTATTAGACAATCTCATAACTCTGGATATTTTATACAAATTATATTGAAATTAAACATATATAAATTAATTTCAATAGAATTTTAACTGAGAACATTTTATTTATTATGCACTGTTCTTAATGCTGGGAATAAAGCAGTGAACAAAATCAACACTGTCTATAAGTCATAAAGATTTCATAAGAGTGGAGGAAGTAAGAAGGTTTGTCTCTATCTATCTATCTATCTAAAGTATTGTGATAGAGATGACAAGAGAGTCCTTTGGTAGGGAGCAGCACTAAAAAGAAAATTGAAGTAAAGTAAGGACATAAGACAAATAATAGTTCTAGACTATTTTGTCAAGAGAAAATGGAAATTCTTGAGGTTGCAGTGTATTGGAAAAAGCTGGGGAGGAGAGAGGTAGCAGAAGGAAGGAGATAGAAATGAGACAGCAAGATAGGATCACATGATGTGGCCTTTGTAAGGTGTGATATGGAATCTTTAGATTTCATTCAAAATAAGAATGGGAGGGGATGGATTATGAGAGATTCAGGGAGGGGATGGATTCCCTTTGGAGGGGATGGATTATGGGAGATTCTGGGCTTTCAGAAAGTTTGCTCACTGTTGCACTCCCAGTGTATAAAGTGGCGCCTGGCATATTGCTCAATAAATAGATATTAAAGAAATATAACTAGAGCATATATTCATAGAATTTAGAGAGTGTGGAGTTTACTTTCAGATAATTATCAAATCACCAAATTCCACAAATAACTGTTTACATTTTGGTTTGTTCTGCTTTTAGGATTTCATAAGAATTCGCTGTGCTGCAATACACATCAATGACCTATTAGCAATAGTAAGAACTCATATGCACAGCAGATAGGGACTTGGTTGGATTGCAGCATCCTGAGCATCTGATGACCTAGTTCATTAGGAACTTTGATTCACACTTACTGTCTATATGGACACCATGCCTATCAGAAATTATAGAATATGAAAATTCCAACTAGAAAATATTCACACACATAGAGTTATTTGTCTCTTTGAAATATCCCCAAGTGTTGGTAATGCATTTTATATTTAAAAGTAAGTGTATGAATATATTTTCCTTTTTGAAAATGCACAAAAGAATGAGAATTAGGGGCACCGGGGTGGCTCAGTCAGTTAAGCCTCAGACTTCGGCTCAGATCATCATCTCATGTTTATGAGTTCAAGTCCTCCATTGGGTTCTGTGCTGACAGCTAGAAGCCTGGAGCCTGCTATGGATTCTGTGTCTCCCTCTTTGCCCCTCCTCTTCTCATCTCTGTCTCTCTCTCAAAACTAAATAAGCATTTAAAAAAAAGAATGTGAATTATTTTAAGATTTTTTTTTTTTAATCTCTATACTCAACATGAGGCTTAAACTTCCAACCCCGAAATCAAGAGTTGCATGCTCTATTGAGTGAGCCAGCCAGGTGCCCCAAGAATAAGAATTATTTTAAAATTTCCTTTCTAATTTCAATTCACTTCAAAGCATCTCCAGGCAATCGTTATAAGCTACAAAGTAGCCAACACATGGATTAGCCAACACATTTTAGCCTTGTTTCCAACAAGCGCTTCTCCATTTTCTACTCCACTTAATAGTACACTCATTTTATAAACCACATTCAGATTTACCTTCCCAAAATCTCTGGAATCCACTTAAAGAACTTGGTTGTTTTTTAAGGTCAGGATTCTAGCTATTGCACAGTTTTCCTCCATCAGTTTATGTATAGACATAAAAAATAAATAAGATTCAATATATAATTTGTTCAAAATGTATTCATCCCAAAGCACTATCACTAATATCATAATATGGATAAAACATTTGAAATCAACCTTAGACTGTACTAAGAACAAAGCTCTAGACTGAAAATTGACATTCTTTTGAATTTAATCAATAGCCACAGATGATTTTCTAAATTACTGTTCTTAACTGATTGTTATTTATATCATCCATGCTAAAAAAATAAACTGGGGGAAAAACACCTAAGGTACAGTTACTTATATTATTTAAAGCTCTCTTTGCAAGATTATTCACAATTTCACACAGTTTTATGATATCGTATTTATTGTCATGGCCATTTGATTTGGGAATAATATAAGAATTAAGGAAGCTTTTATCATGTGCTGCTAAAAAGGCTCAGTCTCCAGGTTAGATTAGATGATATTCTAACTTCTGAAGATGGTAGTTTTACTATAATTTGTATATGGGATAAAAGACGTGGTACTTATAAATGACAAGTTGTTAAGAAGCACATCACTCTGGTATAAAGAAAACTACTTTTTACTCTGACTCTTTGAGACTCTCACTGCCCCCCAGCTGTATCAGTATCTCTCTCTGCACATGCACACACACGTACACACATGCACATGCATGGCCCATGCATTCTTTCTCTTTCTCTCTATTTCATAATTTGCTTTTATATCCCCATACCCATTTTTTCATTCAGACGACGGTTTTTATGACAAAAATATGAATTTTCAATATAATACTTTAAATATATGTAAATGATACATATGCTTTCACATACCTACTGGGATTAGATAATAATTACAAATCCATGTCTTGTATTATTTACTAGCTTAGGAAAGTTTTTATTTTATTTTATTTATTTAAAAAAATTTTTTAAATTTATTGCTGAGAGAGAGAGAGAGAGACAGTGTGAGCAGGGGAGGGTCAGAGAGAGAGGGAGACACAGAATCTGAAGCAGGCCCCAGGCTCTGAGCTAGCCGTCAGCACAGAGCATAACTTGGGGCTCAAACCCACGAACTGTGAGATCATGACCTGAGCCAAAGTCAGACACTTAATCGACTGAGCCACCCAGGTGCCCCTTAGGAAAATCTTAAAACAAAAACAAAAACAAGCAAAACACAACTAAAAATATGCAACTGCTATTAAAGCAGAATAAAATAAAGTTTATTCATTCCCAGTTTGTCATTATAAGGTAATTTTAACTCACATAGTTTTGAGTCTTCATAGTTGAAAAAATGCTTTCATAGATTGTGAAGAAACCCTTCAGAGAATTAACAACAAAATTCATTCCACAGTTGTGACATGTATTATTTTTGTCTCATCCCGAACTACTGTATTCTAACTTTGATTAGCTGCTTCAAATTACTTTGGTCATAAAATAAAACTGAATGAAAAACTACATCAATCAATGCAAACACTTTACCATTGAAAAATGAGTAACATAATGCTATCAAATGATTCAAATGTTTCTGAAAACATGAATTCCAATTTCATTTCTGCTAAGAAAGGAGCCATGCAAGAGGTAACCAGCTAGCTGCATAAACTACTTGAAATGTACATAACCTGCATGGCTATAGAAAGCCTATTTGTACAATGAGGGAATGTTATTAGATAATGAAGGGAACTTTTCATTTCTACTTGTCTATAAATTTGCAACTTAATTTTTTTCTTGTATCTTACTATATATAATTTCCTGTCTAGAAATAATTTTTGGAATTGCCTTTCCATTCTTACTCTTAAAATAATTTTAAGCTAAATGTAGTCGTAGTCTTCTTAATGACTATGTTATCCAGTTTATTCACTTTCAAATTTCTTCTTTTTAAAAAATGCAACATTATATTGCTTTTCTTGTCTGCATTTTCATTAGGATTCAGTTAACTGAAAAAAAGAATTAATTAATTTTTGCATTTTATATGTACCAGTCATACAATGGGTCATTACAATAATAATAGAAATTAAAATACTGTTTTTTAAAGGTGCTGATTATAATATTCATGGTAATTATTATCATACTGATGATGGGTCTTCAAGACGGTTACTTGCATAACCGTCTTCTGAAAAGGAAGGAAAGATGTACTATACTTTAAAATGATACCGTCCAAAGGAGTTAAAATTAAGAAAGTCTCTAAAAACTCAAAGCTGAGTTATGTGAAAATTAATTTGTTTTCACAGTGATATCCCCAGATAAATGAAGTATATGTTGCTGTCCATAACTAGTCATGTCATTTATACTGATGGACAGTCCCCCACTATAATTCCTTTTTAAAAATCTTTTGTATTCTTATAAGTTGCCTTCAGGGCTTGACAATCAGAAGAAATACATGGAAAATTTCCATTTATAAAGTCCCTACAGATAAAGATATATAGAAGTTTATATGTTTGTCCTCCCAACTAGTTTCAGAGTTATGTGTTAAGTGTTTTATTTTTTCTGAAAAGTCTTTTTTTTTTTATGTTTTATTTATTTCTGAGAGAGCATGAGCAGGGGAGGGTCAGAGACAGAGGGAGACACAGAATCTGAAGCAGGCTCCAGGCTCTGAGCTAGCTGTCAGCACAGAGCCTGAAGCGGGACTCGAATCCACGAACCATGAGATCATGATATGAGCCAAAGTTGGACGCTTAACCGACTGAGCCACGCAGGCGCCCCTGAAAAGTCTTTTTCTTAGCTAGTTTTTAAAAACAAACTGTAGAGCTTATATAAGTACATTTAAATAAATAGTGTATTTTACACTGAAAATGAAGAAGTTTTTACTGCTTAGTTTCTAATATTTATTTTTCCACCAGTGAAATTCTGTTATTGCATTGAGTGTTTAGGAATCTAGCTTTGATACATACTTATTCCAAAAAACTGATTTTAGATGGAAAGTACACCATAGGGAAGACAGCTGATAATATTGTAATAATGCTGGAAGGTGACAGATGGGGACTATACTTAACTGTGATGAGCAGTGAGTAATGTATGGAATTATTGAATCACTATGTTGTGCACCTGAAACTAATATAACATTGTATGTCGACTACATTTCAAAAAGAAAGAAATACTTTCTGGGACGTCTGGGTGGCTCAGTTGGTTAAGCGTCTGACGTCGGATCAGGTCTTGATCTCACAGTCCATGAGTCGAGCCCCATGTCAGGCTCTGTGCCGACTGTTCAGAGCCTGGAGCCTGCTTTGGATGGCCTCCTTCTCTCTCTGCCCCTCCCTCACTCTGTCTCTCTTTCAAAATAAAAAAAAAATTAAACATATTTTTAAAAAGGATAAAGTTCTAAGTATTTTTTAGTGATAAGCATGCTATGTTAAGATATTTGATGGGGCACCTGCATGGCTCAGTAGGTTAAGCATCCGGCTTCAGCCTAGACCATGATCTTGCAGCTTGTCAGCCTCTGTGCTGACAGCTCAGAATCTGTTTCAGTTTCTGTATCTTCTTCTCTCTCTGTTCCAACACCCCCCCACCTCCTGTCACTCTCTCTCTCTCAAAAATAAAGATTGAAAAAATTAAAGATATTTGAAAATATTTGAAAAATAAATTATTATATTAATGCCTCATAGGAATCCATAGATATAAATGAAAAAAAAGTTCTTTAAAGGATGACTTGCAACTATCATATAAATATAAATGTAATAACATATAAAAGGTTATCTTTGCTTTTCTAACGATTTAATGGAAATAATATCCAGAGGTATGGAAGGTTCAGGGTTTCATTCTATAACAAAAACTAAACAAAAAACTATAACAAAAATAAGTCCAAACTGTCAAGAGAAAAATCATTGTAATAATTTTAATTATCTAGAAAATGTTTCATTTCCAAACTGTACACTTGAAAAAGACAGGAGAGCTGAATAGAAAGAGCAATGACACAAGGTATGGATTTGAATTAAACATAGTTAATTTTAAGAGCAACTTCATCTTCACTTTCAATGTAATCTTTTTGGCAGTTTCTCCCTGAGTGAATGCTATGGGCCTGGTTAATGGAGACTGTTGTACACGGGATCAACATTAGGTGATCTCAGAATGGATTTGTAGGTGGACAGGAGATTGAGACCAGGTTTTTAAAGTGATGACTGGCTCCATAAAGGAGAAAATGCACTGATCTTACAGGACATGAGGACTGTCCCCTCTCAGATCACCTCTGCATCAGGCTGTTAGTGACTGTGGCAACTGTCAGCCTCTAGGCCGAGCTGGAAAAATGGCTCAAGTATATTGATTCTGGGGACCCAAGAGAGCACTATTTTTCTGAAATAGCAAATTGCTGGCCTCACAAAACTTGCCCCTATGAAAAAGAGCTCACAAGACTCACAAGACTGTCCGTTTCCTGCCGACTATTTGGCAGCACTGGATATCAATTCACCTTTATGGCAAGCCATACAGTGTACTTGAAACCACACTGACGCAATGAGGCACTTCCTCACACCAAAGGTTGACCTGTTTAGACCTCACCGTCAAGGACCTTTCAGTGCTGTTTGCCGTTCAATGTACCAGATTACAGCTGTTGATCTCCACCTCATAAATCTATGATGGACTCTACTCCCTTTGTCACTCCCACTACCAGCACCTCCTTAATATCTGAAATGCTATCTCCTCTCCTCTCCATATCTAACCTGTAAGCCCCTCTCTATTGCATACCACAACTCTGCCCTACATCACCAAATGGACCAGATCTGACATGACAAATGGATTCATACAAACTTCTGAGGTAGCATCCCAGGACTTGCAAGTAACATGATGTTGGATTTGTCACTATGCAAGGCCAGACCTACAGCCTCATGCCATAATCTATCCCTCAGCTCTTTCTAGTGATCAGCCCTTTATACCAATTTCCTCCAAAAGACCATGGACCTCATTTGGCTTGACCAAACCTCAGTCTAGAACCCAAACAGAGGAGCTTGTGAGTGAATATCAAAAAAGCTATCTCCCACTATACCTCCAGTGGGAAGTACTTCCCAGCTACACCTGTCTTCATCCTGTAAATTCATTGCCCCTTAATGAGGAATACTGTCTCATTCAGAATCTATTGTGGACCTGAGGAGAGGGTCCTCTTGACTCAGCCATGTCTGCAAGCTCTCCATGCAGATGACCTCTATTATTGCAACATCATTTCTTTAATATTCCAGTCTAAACTTCATCCTTCCAGCCCCTCTATGCAAGAGATGTCCTGCTTATGTGCCAAAAGAGCCATTTTGATCCCTGTTATTGAGACTGACATCCTCTCTGCACTCTGCCTTGATCCCACCTTGTGGCCTCTAGTAGGCCTGTGAGTAATAAACGCCTCTATTTCAAATCCTCCTGCAATCTGTTGTTGAATAATGGTTCACCATCTGGCAACTTGTGTTCCATTTAATAAATATTAATTTAACAAATTCATAACAGAGGGCTTGCACTTTCATCCTTTGTCTCTATTTCCAGTGTCATTTCCCCCATCACAGTGCTTATTTTCTCACAACTATTTTTGCATTTCAAAAGGAAGTTTTTATTTCTTGCATTAGAATATATTTCTGGTTTCTTTTATTTAGTCTACCATAGTCTGTCATAAACCCAGGTATTTAAAAGGGAGGAAGGCAATTGCCCTTTTGTAATATTTAGAGGTAGAGTTGATCCAGAGAAAAATACCAACACCTTTAAATTTGTCGAAGATATTTTTTTTTTAAGTCCAAACTGTCAAGAGACTTGTGGTAACTCATCTGCTCCTTTCAGACATCTTAAAGATCAATACTTATTTCAGGTGCTGGTGATCATGTAGTTATCTGCATCAATCACTAAGATGGTCACAAGGAGCAAATCAAACACCTGGGAGCTATTTCATTTTTCCTGTGATTTCGACTGAATTCTGATGCACATCAATCATCGCATCCATGCCAAACGCTGCCATTACAAGCACAAGTAGGATTGTAATAATATTAAATATAGTTTTAAATCATTATCTAATCCTGAAATGTCCAGATTAACCTAAGTTAAGAACCCATAGGTAACTATGACAATAATTAAAATAAAATATTTTGTCCAAAGCCAGAGAGAAGCCAGTGATAGGAAAAAGAAATAAAAAATCCCGATACACATTCTCAAATATTATTTGTAGGTATCTAGAAGCATTTACTAAAACATATCTAAGGTTCTCACATGCTAAAATGTTAAGTAATGTCATCTATCACAAACACCTTCAGGGGAAAGGGGAGAGAAACTGTGGTGAAATCATGCCCATTCACACCTTATCTGGACAACTTTTATTTTGGGTGCTAAACTCATCCTTTAATAAAGTCATTCTGAACATTTTATCCAGATCCCCATAAGATGGATGGCATCCATGTATTCATACAGGGCACACATTCATGGGTGTCTGTGAGTTATGTACAATTCTTGAGCTTTCATATATTCCTCAAATTACATATCAGCATGAAAGTGGGAGAGAAGGCCATCTTATTTTTTAATTTTGTTTAAAAATTTATGTATTTATTTTGAAAGAGGCAGAGACAGCGTGCGTAGGGGAAGGGCAAAGTGAGAGAGAAAATCCCAAACAGGCTCTGCACTGTCAGGGCAGAGCCCAATGTGGGGCTTGAACTCACTGAACTGTGAGATCATGACCTCAGCCAAAACTGAGAGTCCGACGTTTAACCAACTGAGCCACCCAGGTACCCCACAATATTATTTTTCGAAATAAAGTTAGTATTTAACCGAGTATAACAAAAATTCTTATAATTTTTGTCAAAGTGAGATTTCATTGGATGGAATTGAAAAAATAATGTTTGCTTTTTTTTTTTTAGAGAGACAGAGAGAGATGGAGCAGGGAGGGGCAGAAGAGAAAGGGAGACAGAGGATCAGATGCAGGCTCTGTGCTGAAAGCAGAGAGCTTCATGTAGGGCTCAAATTCATGAACCACGAGATCATGACTGAGCCACAAGAACTCCTGAAATTGAACATTTTAATTCTGTATTTTAAATGATCTGATTTTAAATGATCTGTCAGAGTTTCTAATTTTTATTCCCATTTTGGATGTGCTAGAGTAGGAAAATGCAGGTAAGCAATGAATTAGCAAGGATTATCTTGTCAATCCCTGTAGACACATAACTAGAGTGGAAAAGACACTAGAATGTTAAAAGTTATTTCTATGAGATATTGGAGACAGAAAAAGCAGACAGCAGCAACATATACTACAACTCTGTGACAAGTATCGTCCCAGGAGCTCACTTTAGCATTTATTACAAGATACTGTGGAGAAGGTCCAATAGGTATTGTAGTGGGGGAACATGAAGGCAGCCCATTTGGAGAAGAGACAGCAACTCAGATGCCAATAAGAACATACCGTTAAAGTGAAATCAGGCTATTTGATACATTTTCAGCTGCAGCATATTTATAACATATTACCTATTTAGCTTTTTATAGTGTGAAAATGCAGATCACAACAGTTTAAGGTTTACTGTTTTTCAATTATTGTTACTGTTTCTTATTTTTAGCACTTTTTCCTCTTGGTTGGGTCATTTGTGCACAATTTGGAAAGTCACACCCACACATCAAAGAATCATTCCTATTTTCCTCTTCCCCAGATGACATAGACTTCTGACTCATATCTGCAAATGTAATGACCAAAAATAAGGGAGAAGTGTTAAAAGAACGTAGGTGTAAGCTTTTCACAAACAAGTTGCTGAGAATCTGGCATGTGTTTTCCCACACTGAAAAATGTAAATGGGTTTCTTTTCATTACGTTGAAAACAAGAAGGATAACGCACCATTCTTTTACACTTGTTGAAAATAAAGTCTACTACTTCCCAAAGCAATGATTTGAAGTTCTGGGGACAGTACCATCAAATTGCAACAAAGAGTGTTTATTTAACAAGGCCTGGATAAAAGAAGCTTCAGCCATTTCTTTTGGCTTTGAGCATAGCGTAATCTAAAAGGATGAATGAATCTCTTACTGTCTTTATTTTTNCCCGAGATCATGACCTAAGCGAAAGTCGGACGCTTAACCGACTAAGCCACCCAGGTGCCCCTCTTACTATCTTTAAAATAATTTTATCTAATGTTAATAATCTCATTTTCTGCCTGGACTACCAGGGACAAATTCCAGTGGAACTCTGCTCCCTACAGGCTTAGTTACCCCAGGTAGCTACTGTCTACCTACTAGAACTACTAAAGACTAATGCCACTTAGGACATAATTCACCTTTCAGGTGAATCCTTAGATCTGTTTCTTCTCCTTTTCAACTCCCTCCACAGTACACACACACACACACACACACACACACACACACACACACACTCCAATCACAAAAAGAAAAATACTTAATGAATGAATGAATAAATGGATAAATGAATTAAGACCTACTTTCTCTCATTATCTGTCTGTCATATATATGACAACAATTAGCAGATTTTAACAAATCAGGAGGTATGATCTGGTGGAAGGTGAGCCAAGGAGAAAGGAGAACCCAAAAAGAAGGAAAAAGGAAGATAGAAGTGAAATGAAAGAAATGCCCTGAAGACCTCTGTCCCTGTTGTAAACAAATTTTGAAGAGCTGAGAGAATTTGCCAAGTAAACTCCCTTGGGGTGTTCTTTTAGGTTAGATCACTGTTTAAATTTCTTTTGGAATCATTGAAATACTCAGATATAACCTCGAGGTAATTTTGATGTGGTTNATATTAAAAACATCTATCTCATCTATATTTTCAAATGCTTGACAGTTTTATTTCATATTATTATAATTTGTTCTTTTCCTTCATTACATTGTTTAATCCCTGCTCCCATTCCACTCATTTTATATTTGTATCATATCTTTTTCTTGATTAAAATTTGCCAAACAAGGGTTTAGTTTATTGATGTTTTCAAAGAAAAGAGATTTGGTTTTAGTAATGAAATCTGAACTTTGTTCTGTTTTCTATTTTTTCCTAATTACTTATTCTTACTTTTATCAACTTCTTTTTTAATTTTTAAGTTTATTTTTATCTAGTTTCTTAATTTCAATTCTTAGTTATTTTACTTGAATATTTGGTTTTATTATGATAGGCATTTGCATTTTCTTTATCAAAACATTTGCATATTAATACTTATATATTAAACATTTAACAATGAAGAGGAACTTCTCTGTATTTTTCCCAACCTAATTCTATTGTCTAGAGAAAAAAATCCCACTGGTTTTTTTTTTTTAGCTGTTTCTTCTCACATTTTCCATGGACCTATCTTTATTTTTCAAATTGTACTAGCTAATATCTCATAAGCATAACTAGTTTTTTCTAGATGCTAATAATATAACATAATTATGAGATAATATTATAACAGACCTATATGATAGAATAATACTATAACACATAACATAATCTTATATCTATAATTCTGTTTCCTTTTTGTTTCTTGGAGTTCTCTTTCCTGGAGTTCTCTGTCCTGGAGTTCTCTGTCATCCTGTTTCAACCTGGGGTATTTACCTCCTTTTGCTTTATGGCAGCACATCCACAGCAGCTTCATCAAAAAGGATTAAAAGGAAATAGAAATAGTCCACAAAATACTGAAAATGTTTGTATTCTGCCTTCACTTGGCTTGGCTCTACTTGAATGCAGAATTATATCCAATACTTTTTTTTTCAAAGTCTTTAAAACATTGCTTGTTTTAAAATATTTGTTGATTTATTTATTTTTATTTTTAAAAAATGTTTTATTTATTTTTAGAGAGAGATAGAGACAGCATGTAAAGGGAGGGTCAGAGAGAGAGAGA
>NW_027532590.1:3968948-3994411 GCF_008692635.1 Crocuta crocuta
GAAGCCCGAGATCATGACCTAAGCGAAAGTCGGACGCTTAACCGACTAAGCCACCCAGGTGCCCCTCTTACTATCTTTAAAATAATTTTATCTAATGTTAATAATCTCATTTTCTGCCTGGACTACCAGGGACAAATTCCAGTGGAACTCTGCTCCCTACAGGCTTAGTTACCCCAGGTAGCTACTGTCTACCTACTAGAACTACTAAAGACTAATGCCACTTAGGACATAATTCACCTTTCAGGTGAATCCTTAGATCTGTTTCTTCTCCTTTTCAACTCCCTCCACAGTACACACACACACACACACACACACACACACACACACACACTCCAATCACAAAAAGAAAAATACTTACTGAATGAATGAATAAATGGATAAATGAATTAAGACCTACTTTCTCTCATTATCTGTCTGTCATATATATGACAACAATTAGCAGATTTTAACAAATCAGGAGGTATGATCTGGTGGAAGGTGAGCCAAGGAGAAAGGAGAACCCAAAAAGAAGGAAAAAGGAAGATAGAAGTGAAATGAAAGAAATGCCCTGAAGACCTCTGTCCCTGTTGTAAACAAATTTTGAAGAGCTGAGAGAATTTGCCAAGTAAACTCCCTTGGGGTGTTCTTTTAGGTTAGATCACTGTTTAAATTTCTTTTGGAATCATTGAAATACTCAGATATAACCTCGAGGTAATTTTGATGTGGTTTAACGTATTAAAATTCATCTATCTCGTCTATATTTTCAAATGCTTGACAGTTTTATTTCATATTATTATAATTTGTTCTTTTCCTTCATTACATTGTTTAATCCCTGCTCCCATTCCACTCATTTTATATTTGTATCATATCTTTTTCTTGATTAAAATTTGCCAAACAAGGGTTTAGTTTATTGATGTTTTCAAAGAAAAGAGATTTGGTTTTAGTAATGAAATCTGAACTTTGTTCTGTTTTCTATTTTTTCCTAATTACTTATTCTTACTTTTATCAACTTCTTTTTTAATTTTTAAGTTTATTTTTATCTAGTTTCTTAATTTCAATTCTTAGTTATTTTACTTGAATATTTGGTTTTATTATGATAGGCATTTGCATTTTCTTTATCAAAACATTTGCATATTAATACTTATATATTAAACATTTAACAATGAAGAGGAACTTCTCTGTATTTTTCCCAACCTAATTCTATTGTCTAGAGAAAAAAATCCCACTGGTTTTTTTTTTTTAGCTGTTTCTTCTCACATTTTCCATGGACCTATCTTTATTTTTCAAATTGTACTAGCTAATATCTCATAAGCATAACTAGTTTTTTCTAGATGCTAATAATATAACATAATTATGAGATAATATTATAACAGACCTATATGATAGTATAATACTATAACATAACATAATCTTATATCTATAATTCTGTTTCCTTTTTGTTTCTTGGAGTTCTCTTTCCTGGAGTTCTCTGTCCTGGAGTTCTCTGTCATCCTGTTTCAACCTGGGGTATTTACCTCCTTTTGCTTTATGGCAGCACATCCACAGCAGCTTCATCAAAAAGGATTAAAAGGAAATAGAAATAGTCCACAAAATACTGAAAATGTTTGTATTCTGCCTTCACTTGGCTTGGCTCTACTTGAATGCAGAATTATATCCAATACTTTTTTTTTCAAAGTCTTTAAAACATTGCTTGTTTTAAAATATTTGTTGATTTATTTATTTTTATTTTTAAAAAATGTTTTATTTATTTTTAGAGAGAGATAGAGACAGCATGTAAAGGGAGGGTCAGAGAGAGAGAGAGACACAGAATCTGAAGACAGGCTCCAGGCTCTGAGCTAGCTGTGTGCACACAGTAGGATGCGGGGCTCGAACCCACAAACCGTGAGATCATGACCTGAGGCCAAGTTGGACGCTTAACCGACTGAATCACTTGGGCGCCCCAAAACATTTGTCATTTTAAATGTGATGCCATTTAATTCCTACCTCTCTGTATGTGATCTCCTTTATTATCCCATCTCTTCCACAGCCTTTCAGGATCATTCTATGTTTTTCAAATCCACACCATTTTGTTGTATTTAAAAAAAATTCTTTAAATGTTTATTCATTTTTGAGAGAGAGATAGAATGAGCAGGGGAGGGGCAGAGAGAGAAGGAGACACAGAATCTGAAGCAGGCTCCAGGGTCTGAGCTATCAGCACTGAGCCAGATGCGGGACTTGAACTCATGAACCTGAGATCATGATCTGAGTCAAGATTGGGCACTTAACCACATGAGCCACCCAGGTGCCCCTCAAATCCAAACCATTTTGAAAGTTGAAAATGTTTGGCCTTATCAGCGTGAGTCTTCCCTCATTGGTATTGAGGGAAATTTTGTGGCAACTTTGAATCAGACAATTCAAACCAGGATTTACCATTTTCTCTAATATTTTCTATTTTGTCTTCTGTCTTCTATTTATAATACTTTAAAAAATTTAAGATTTGCTTGACCTTATCTTCCAATCTTTATGCTTGTTTTATCTATCATATATATATTTTTAATTTCCAAGAAACTTTTGTTATTCTCTGACTTTTTCATCATATCATGTTCTTGTTTTGTGGCAAGTTCAGTGTTTCTTATTTGGGGACATTAATAAGGATTTTGTTTTCTTCTAATATCTAAATTACCTTCAAACCCTCTTTCTTATTTCCTTTTCTGCCTGATGTAGTCTATATCTGTTATCTTGAAGTCTTTCTTCAATGTACTGGTGAAGTTTATCTCTTCATTATTCACAGTTAAGAATGAGACATTAAGGGTTGATCATTACTCTATGATTGTGCAGGCCGCTTGCTGCCTGATAAGCTTCTTTTGGGGTAATCACTGGGTTCACAAGCTGTTTAATCAGTGATGGTGTCTCAAATGCCAGCCTCTGGAAGATATTTTTTCTTTAAGTCCCTTAAGCTTGTTTACAGAAGTTTCTGCCATTATCTCATTGTAGATGTACATGGGGCAGCATGATTGGTGGGAATAGAGAAGGTAAACTGGTCAGCTTATATTACAGTACTATGTCAGGGAAAGGTCTTGGGGTTTCCCTAAATTCAATATGCAGTTTTATCATGCTCTTGAAATAGTGATTCAAAGGTGTCTGAATCACTATTTTAATTCAGACACCTCCTCTTGCCTTCTGCTGAAGCACCTGTATATTCAAGTCCATAGGTGTTACATTCAGTATCTCCTGATGATAAACCTCAAACCTCTTGCCTGGAGATTGGGAGGAAGGTTAGGTCTAGAATTTAGGGACAAGGGGGAGAGCTCAATGCTCAAACCACTTCCTACACATTTTAAGCCCCTCTTTCTATTCTCAGTTTTAAACTCTACCCACATTTTCCATAGTATGTGTGCACCAACACTTGAATATACCTGGGGAACTGTGGGAAAATTCCATTGATTTCTAACTAGCATTGCCCTTGGGGGCATTGAGAGTTCCTATTTCTTTCATTCTGATAAATAAGATAATAATCCCCCTTTTAATGTATATTTTCAAAAGAGTATAGCATATTAATTTTACAGACTAAAAATTGCCTCCAATTCCAGACTTTGAGATATCCCTTGTGGGTGTGGGAGCAACCAGTACTGTTTGATAATTTTTATTTACATAGAGATAAGGTGATCCCAAAGAGACATAAGCAAATGGCTATGTGAGCAATATCCTTGAATGATGCTAACTTGGTTTTGAAGTGGGTATATTATCAGAGAGCATATAAAACTGTATGATAAGCCAATTTATCTTTAATGCTCAATGACTTTTCAGACATTTCCCTTCACTTTTAAAAACTTTCTTATTGATCATATGCTCTTAGTTCTTTCCTGGGAAGGATTACCATGCAAAATAGTACCTTGTACAGTTGAAACAACTCTTCATGACCTAGGATTCTGGCTTCCTTTTTCCTATGCCCATAATCCCCACATAGAAAAATCAAATAAGGGGCGCCTGGGTGGCTTAGTTGGTTAAGCGTCCAACTTTCGCTTAGGTCATGATCTCGCAGTTCGTGGATTCGAGCCCCGCATCAGGCTCTGTGCTGATTGCCAGCTCAGAGCCTGGACCCTGTTTCAGAGTCTGTGTCTCCCTCTCTCTCTGACCCTCCCCTGCTCACGCTGTCTCTCTCTCTCTCACTCCTAGAAATAATATATATATATAAAATTAAAAAAAAGAAAAATCAAATAAAACACACAAATGACTAATAGAAAAAAAAGTTACACACACTATTTCATAATACAATAATTGTTTCTCCTAACTAATAAGAGGTTGATTAATCAGACAAATGAGTCCCTTACACTAATGCTAGATAGATAATGAATTATCCTTGTTCAGGAAAGCAAAGAACTGACTTTGTTATAAAGAATGACATTTCATATTTTATACTGTATTGTGTATAATGTATTTTACTTGTTTTTTAGTTTCTTTTATTATTATGGTAAGAATACAACATGGTATCTACTTTCTTAACAAATTTGTAAGTGCACGATATAGTATTGTTAATTATAGACACCATGTTGTACCACAGATCTCTAGAACTTATTCACCTCCTATAATAGAAACTTTATACCTGTTGAACAACAACTCTCCTTTCTCCTCTTCCTCAGTCTCTGGCAACCACCATTCTACACACTGTTTCCATAACTTTGACTATATTACATATGTCATATAAGTAGAACCATGCAATATTTGCCCTTCTGTGTCTGGCTTATTCCATTTAGCATAATGCCTCTAAGCTCATCCATACTGTCCACATGTATCAAAATATTCTTCTTTTTAAAGGGTGATTAATATTCCTTTGTATGTATATACCACATTTACTTTGTCCATTCATTTCTTATTGGTTATTTCCAGGTCTTTGCTATTGTGCCTAATGATGCAATGAACATGGAAGAGCATATGTCTCTTTGAGATCATGGATTGCTGGGGCAACCTGGGTGACTCAGTTGGTTAAGCATCTGACTCTTGATTTCTGCTCAGGTCATGATCTCACAATTTGTGAGATAGAGCCCTGCACTGGGCTCCATGTTGAGCATGCAACCTGCTTGGGATTTTCTCTCTCCCTCACTCTGCTCCTCACCTGCTCACACGCTCATGTGTGTGCGCGCTCTCTCTCTCTCTCAAAAATAAATACACATTTTTAAAAAAAAAAGAAATAGGATTGCTGGATCATATGGAAATTGTATTTTGTGTGTGTGTGTGTGTGTGTGTGTATGTGTGTGTAATTGCCATACTTTTTTTCATAGTGGCTGCACCATTTTAACATTCCCGCCAACAGTGTACAAAGGATCCTGTTTCCCCACATCCTTGCCAACATTTGTTGTTTTTTGTTTGTTTTTGTTATATTTTTACAAAAGCCATCCTAACAAGCATGAAGTGATACGTCATTGTGGTTTTCATTTGCATTTCCCTGATGATTATTAGGGTTTTTTTTCCATATATGTGCTGGAGATTTGTATGTCTTAGGAGAAATGACTGTGACATCGTTTGCCGCATTTTTGGCCTATTTTTTTTTTATTTGCTGTTGAGTTATAGGAACTCCTAATAATTTTTGGATTTTAATGCTTTTCCAAGTACATGGTTTCCAATTTTTTTTTGGTAGATTTCCTTTTTATTCTGTTTACTGTTTCCTTAAATGTGCAGAAGCTTTTTATTTTATGTAGCCCAACTTGTCTAATATTGCTTTCCTCCTTATGCTTTTGGTGTCATCTTCAAGAAATCACTGTCAAGCCCAAAGCCATGAAGATTAGCCTTGTATTTTCTTAAGAGATTTTACATTCCAAGTCATATGCTTAAATCTTTAGTCCATTTTGGGTTGATTTATTTATATGGTATAAGATAAGTAACCAATTTCATTCTTTGAAATGTGGATATTCAGTTTTCCCAACTCCATTTGTTGAAGAGACTGCCCTTTCCCCATTGTTAATTTTTGGCAAACTTCTCTAAGATCAGTAGATTTATTTCTGGGCTCTTGATTCTGTTCTACTTGCCTATATATCTGATTTTATGCCAGGGCTATACTGTTTTGATTACTACAGCTTAGTAATGTATTTTGAAATCAGGAAGTATGATGCCTTCAGCTTGATTTTTCTTTCTTAAGACTTCCATGGCTATTTGGAGTCTTTTATGTTTCCATATAAATTTTAGGATTTTTTCCCTATTTCTGTTAAAAACATCTATGCAGTTTTGATTGGGATTACACTGAATCTGTAGATTATGTGGGGTAGTATGGATATTTCAACAATATTAAAGCTTCCAATCTATCAACACAAGATGTCTATTAATTTGTGGCTTCTTTATTTTTTGTCATCAATGTTTTATAGTTTTCATTATACAAGTCTTTCACCTCCTTGACTATGCTAATCCATACACTGATTCTTACACATTTTATTCTTTCAAAGGTATTTCATATAGAATTGTTTTCTTAGTTCCCTTTTTAAATAGTTTCTTCATAGATTATGGCAATGCAACTCGTTTATTTTTTTCTGTTCATTTTGTGTCTGTTGTATTTTGTAATAACTGAATTCGTTTATTCTAACAGTCTTTGTGGAATTCAGGATGTTTTACATGTAAGATTATGTCATGTGCAACAGAGATAGTTTTGTCTCTTCCTTTCCAATTTGTATGCCTTTTATTTCTTTTTCTTGCTTAATTGCTCTAGGTAGGAATTTCAGTACTCTGTTGAATAGACATGTTGAGAGTGGGAATCCTTGCTTTGTTCCTAACCTTAGAGGAAAAGTTTTCCATTTTTACCACTGAGGATAATGATAGCTCTGGTCTTTTCAAATATGACCTTTCTTGTGTTGAGGAAAACTCCTTCTGTACCTAATTTTTTGAAATTTTTAACCACAAAAGTGTGTTGAATTTCATCAAATCGCTTTTTTTTTTTTTTTGGTATCTACTAAGATGGTCGTGTGATTTTTACCCTTCATTCTGTTAATGTTGCTTATCATATTAATTGATGTGCATATTTTGAAATATCCTTGCATCCCATGGATAAATCTTATTTGGTCATGGTTTATGACAGTTTCAATGTGTTACTGAATTTTATGCACTCATATTTTGTCAAGAGTTTTTCATCGATATTCATCAGGAATATTGGCCTTAGTTTTCTTTACATGTAGTTTCTCTGCTTGGTTTTGGTACTGGGTTAATGCTAGCCTGATAAAAAGAGTTTGGAAAAGTTGCTTCATCTTCACATTTTTAGGAGATTTTAAGAAGGATTTGTGTTCAAAAAAACAAACAGTTCAATTTAAAAAATGGGCAGAGGACCTGAATAGACATTTTTCCAAAGAAAACATAAAGATGGCCAACAGACATATGAAAAGATGTTCAACATCACTAATCATCAATAGAAATGCAAATTCAAACTAAAATAAAATATGATCTTACATCCACCAGGATGGCTAAAATCAAAAAGACAATAAATAACAAGTGCTTGTGAAGATGTGGCAAAAAAGGAATCCTTATATACTGGTAGTGGAAATATAAATTGGTACAGCCACTGTGGATAACAATATGAAGATTCCTCAAAAAATTAAAAATAAAAATACCACATGATCCAGTAATTCTACTATGTGTATTTATCCAAAGAAAATAAAAACATTCAGGTGAAAAGATATATGAATCTCTATGCTTACTGCAGCATTATTTACAATAGGAAGATATGGAAGCAACCTGTGTCCATCTATAGACGAATAAAGAAGATATGGTAGATGTATACATACACACAATGGAATATTATGCAGCAATAAACAAGATGAGACTGTGTTATTTAGGAAACATGGATGGACATAGACGGTATTACTCTTAGTGAAATAAGACAGAGAGACAAATACCTTAATGATTCCATTTGTACGTAGGAACTAAAAAAAAAAAGAATAACCAAAAAGGAGGATCAGACCTATATACACAGGAAACAAAAGGATAGTTTCCAGAGGGGACATCAAGGGTAGGGCGATAGGCAAAATGAATGAAGATGGGGGTGGTTATTGTGGAATGAGCAAGTCAGAGGAATAAAATAAGGAATATGCTGATGATTTTGTAATAGGGTTATATGATGACAGATGGCAGCTATATTTATGTGGTGAGCATAGCATGAAACACAGAGAAGTTGAATCACTATATTGTGCACCTGAAACTAATGCAACATTATATGTCAACTTTACTAAAAAAATAAAAGAAGAATTGTATTAAACCTTTAAATGTTTGTTAGAATTTACAAGTGAAACCACCAGAATCTGGATTTTTGTTTGTTGAGAGATTTTTTGAGTACTAATTCAATACACTTACCCATTTTTGGTCTGTTCAAATTTTCTATTTCCTCATGACTTATTCTTAGCGGGTTCTGTGTTTTTAGGAATTTATCCATTTTGCTAGGCTACCCAATTAGCTGGTGTGCATTTATTCATAGCAATCTCATGATTTCTCCCCTTTTGGCATGACTTGTGATGTCCTTTCTTTCATTCTGATTTATTTATCAGAGTTTTGTCTATTTTTGCTTAGTCTAGCTGAGGGTTTGTCCATTTTTTCATCTTTTGTAAAAAACAAAAACAACAACCCTTTATTCCTTTGATTTTTTCTATGTTTTTCTACTTTTTAAAAATTTCTGCTCTAATCTTTGTTATTATCTTCCTTCTGCTAAGTTTGGACTTAATTTGTTCTTCTTTTCCAAGCTCTAGGTAAAAAAGCTGGTTAGGCGTTTTTTGTTGGAGATCTTTATTCTTTTTTAATGTAGATGTTTACTGCTATAAACTTCCCAGTTTACTACTGCTTTTGCTGCATCCCTTAAGTTTTGGTATATTGTGTTTTCATTTTCACTTGCCTTGAGACGTTTTCTAATTTCCCTTTTGAGTTATTCTTGACTCAATGATTATTTAGGAGTGTGTTGTTTAATGTCCATATATTTATGAATTTTCAAGTTTTCCTCTGTTACTGATTTTTCTCCTTTCATTCCATTGTGGTCAGAAAAGATACTTGGTATGATAAAAATCTTCTTAAATTTCTTGAAACTTGTTTTGTGACCTAATATGTGATCTATCCTGACAGATGTTTCATATCTGCGTGAAAAGAACATATATTCTGCTGCTGTTGGATGCAATGTTCTATATATGTCCATTAGGTCCTTTTGTTCTATACTGGTCAAGTCTGTTTCCTATTGATTTTCTGTGTGCATGTTCCATCCATTATTGAAATTGGGTATTAATAAGGAACTGAAGTCTCCTATTATTCTTGCATTGCTGTCTATTTCTCCCTCCAGGTCTGTCAATGATTGCTTTATATATTTAAGTGTTCTGATGTTATATCTGTCTGATGAATTACCCCTTTAATCATCATATAATGACTTTCTTTGTCTCTGGTGGCAGTTTCTTTTTTCTTGTGCTAGTTTTTGACTTAAAGTATAGTTTGTCTGAGTACAGCCACCTCTGCTGTCTGTTCTTTTTCTTTCCCATCACTTTCAACCTAGGTGTGTATTTTATTCTAAGGTGAATCTTTTGTAAATAGCATTTAATTGATCTGCCCCCCCATCCCTATTCAGCTATTGTAACTTTTAATTGGAGATTTTAATCCATTTGCTCTTAAAGTTACTACTAATAAGTAAGGATTAATAAGAATTTATTGTTGCCATTTTGTTTTATGTCTCTTTTTAGTTCTTTGCCCATCTTTTTCTTTCTTGCTATCTTATTTTGTGATTCTTTCCTTTTTATAACTTTGATTCCTTTCTCTTTTTCTCTTATGTATCTACCACAGGTATTTTCTTCATGGTTACCATGAGACTTTCATAAAACATATGACATAAGTCTATTTGAAGTTGATAACAATTTAACTTCAATTGAATATAAAACCTCTGCATTTTACTTCCCTTCCCCCACTTTAAGTTATTCGTATCACAATTTACAATCACTCGAATTGTGTATCTTATAACTTTTTTTAGTTATACTTATTTTTCATACCTTTATCTTTAATGTTTTATACTATAATTAAAAGTAATTCAGCCACTAATATCACAGTATTCTGCATTTGTGTATATATTTACTTCTGCTGATGAATTTCCTACTTTCATATGCTTTTGTCTTTCCATTTCACATCTTTTCTTTTCAAGTTAAAGAACTCCCTTTAGCATTTCTTGTAAAGTATGTCTGGTGGTGGATGAACTTCCTCAGCTTCTGTTTGCCTTTGAAAGTGTTTTTATCTCCTTTTTCTGAAGGATAATTTTGCCAGCGGTAGTGTTCTTGGTTGGCGGTTTCGTTGCTCCCACACCAGGCCTCTCCAGCACCTTAAATATATCATCCTCCTCTTTCTTCACTTGCAAAGTGTCTGTTGAGAAATCTGCTGAGAGTCTAATGGATGATCACTTGTGCTTGATGAATCATTTTTCACTTGCTGCCTTCAAAGTCCTTTTTCCTTAAATTTTGACAATTGGTTATAGTGTGACCTAGTGTAGATTTCTGAGATTCAACGTATTTGGAATTTTTGGAGGGCTTCATGGTCTTCATGGTCTGGTCTTCTCAGTTTTATTAAGTTTTCAACCATTATATCTTTAAGCTTTCTGCCTCCTTTCTCTCTCTTTTCTTTCTGGTGCTCCCATAATGTTTCTATTGATTCTCTTGACGTGTCTTGTAAGTCCCTTACTTAGGGTTTCTTCATTTTTTCTCAAATTCCCTCTCAGTATTCCTCCGACTAAATTTCAATTGGCTAGTTTGCTGTTGAAATCCCTGTAGTTATTTTTTTTTAATTTCAGTTATTTACTCTTCAGGTCCAGAATTTGTTTGATTCTTCTTTATTGTTCTATCTCTTTCATAATGTTCTCATTTGTTTTTCGATGTATTGTCTTTCTAATTTCATTTAGTTATCTATTGGTGTTCTCTAGTAACTCACTGATCTGCTTTAAAGCAATTATTTTGAATTATTGGTCTGACAATTTATAAATACATATTTCTTTAGGGTCAGTTATTAGAGGTTTATTTTGTTCTTTTGACTGTATTTCCATGATTTTATGACTTCTGTAATTCTTCATGTTCTTTTTAGCTTTGTGATGATGTGTGCACATCTAAAGAACTAGCACCCTCTTCCCAATTTTATGGACTGTCTTTAACCAGGAAAGAAGTTCATCAGTGAGCTTGGTTAGAGATTCTGAGCTTCAGTTCTTTTCTGAAGCAGGTGTCCATTTTTATTTTATTTTGCTTTGTTTTGTTTTGTTTTATTATTTTGGTATGGCTTTTTTCCAGTAGCTCATAATCTCTTGCTCCCTCTGGTGACTGACTATGTCAGTTCTGTCATCACTCTCTATGACATGAGATAGAAACCAGCCCCTCAGATGGTACACTGAAAGACCACAGACATTGGTGGTTTCTTTAGCTTTCTGTGGGAAGCAGGGCAGAAACCAGCACCTCAGGCTGCCCGCTGAAATGGCCAGGACATCGGAGTCACACTAGACCCCTCTCTTCTTCCAGGAGGAGAGGCCTCAGTTCTGTACCTTTTTCAAGCCTCGTAAGTGTTGCTGGCCACAGGAGTGTGTTTATCCTCATAAATGCCCTCAGCTTCCAGACTATCCCAATTCTTTCAGCACTCAGTGTGAAAAGAGACAGAAAGCCACTCTTCAGGGATCCCACTGAAAGGCCAGGAACTTTGGATGTTGACCCCTACTTTTCCTTCTGCAGCAGGGAGGTGTTGCGATCTTGCTGTGCTGTGCTAGCTTATGCACAGCTAGCATAAGGGGCTGATGCCGTAAAAGTTAAATTGTTCTGTTCCATTTCAGTATAGCTGATGTCAATTTTGTGTTTATCTGGGGTACTGTAAATTCTTAACTGGTTTCTGGTTTTCTCATAAAGGTTTTTGTTTGTTTGTTTGTTTGTTTTACTTAAGTCATTGTCAACTCTTTTTTTGGGGGGCTAGGACTTCCTATTCCTACATCTTGCTAATACCACTCTCTTTATTGATTTATCCATAGTAAGAATATATTTATGTACTGCTTGTGTAGTTCATTTTTAAAATAAGAACAAGTATTATAGATTTTGTAAAACTAATGTAAAATATCTCCTCAATTGCCTGATTCAAATACATATATTTTATATGAGTATTTTTTCATGTACGTGACATATTTGATACATCTTAATATTTTGAAGCTATGTTAAACATAATCAAACTCTCCATGAAGGATCATTTATTTCTACTTTCAAGGAAGACCTACTATGAATACTAAATATTATATTAATTAAATGAATTTAATTCTCTGAGATCTGGAATAAAGCCAGAGATAGAAAGACATGATTATATTAATCCTATGTTTGGAAAGACTCAAAGACAAACGATGAATATAAAGTGTGTAATCTCCCTTGCATCCCAAACTGTTCTTAATAGAGAGAAGCAAGGACATGGATAGGTAGTTCAAAAAGGTTAGATGAATTATGGGAAAAATTATATACTTAAAATATTTTTTGATGAATATACTGGTATACCTGATGAATAAATTCTTCATCGAATTTCAGAATTTCATTAAAAAATGTTTAATGTTTATTTATTTTTTGAGAGAGAGAGACAGAATGCAAGAAGGGGAGGGGCAGAGAGAGAGGGAGACACAGAATCTGAAGCAGGCTTCAGGCTCTGAGCTGTCCGCACAGAACCCTACACCAGGCTTGAACTTATGAGCCTTTGAGCTGTGAGATCATGACGTGAGCCGAAATCAGCTGTTTAACAAATGAGCCACCCAGGTGCCCCAAATTTCATAATTTCTAAAGTTAGTGTCATGTCCATAAAAAAGCTGAACTAAGACCTATTTTCATGTTTCTTGTTCATTCATCTCCTGTAATCAGCCTGAACCACGGCTTCCTAAAGCTCAGTCATATTTCAAGCTGAAATTGTTCCATCTTTTAATCTCCAATCTATTTATGTCATGTTCAATCCCACGCTCCTATCCTTCTATCTTAAGTAACTATTGCCATCTTAAGGACATCGCGTTGGTCCCTCTGTTTTTCCCTATCCCTTCATATTATGCTATATACATTTCATTTCCCAATCATTTTAGAACATGGGTCATGACCTTAATTCATCTTTTGCCAAAACTTTGGAAACTCAAACAGAACCAACCCTGGACAGGTCTGAATCTTCATCTTCTCAGTGCTTGAATCTTGATCCCTGAGCCAAGTGTAGAAAACAACTCAAAAAGGCAGATTGATTAACCCTTAATTCCTAGTCACTAATGGCCACAGATCTCAATGCTCAGCCCTGAAATGTAGTATTTCTTAATTCAATAGCCATCTCTTGATGTGGCTATTTCGGAGTTTCCTGATTATATCTCATTACTTGGAGCTTCTCGCAGTCCATGCTCTTACCCCTGCCTTACACGTTACAGTGACCGTAGAAACCACAAAACCAAACTACATCAATTAAAAAAAAATCAGCCAAATTTCTGACATTTGCACTCATTCCTTTCCCTATCCCTCTTTTTTAAAAAGACAAGTCCTCCCTCCTAATAACCAGCTCTGTTACTTGTAACTCTTTTGTCTTGGATTCAGTGCCCTCTTACTTTCTCAAGAAGCATACTCCAAATCTTGAGCCTCTTTTTGTCTTCTGGTCCTTCATTCTTAACATTTAAATATTCTAAATTTTCTTTTGCCTTAGACTATATTCCCTCTTCCTGAAGTCGCATTGTTGCTCTGAGCTATGAAACATTCTTCTGGTACATTCCTTTCTCTCTTCACTTCTCAACACCAAACATATAAAAAAGTTAACTACACTTGTCTTGATTTAATCATCTCTAAATCTAGTTATTTTAAAAATCTACTTCAAAAGGGATTTTGCTCCCAATAGTCTAATTGAAATTCTGCTCCTGCTAAGGTTATAAGAACTCTATGCCACTAAGAGACATGTTCTGTCCTTATCCTACTTGATCTCCCAGCAGGATTTAGCACAGCTTTTCACTACTTTTTTTTCTAGGAGCTCTTCTTCTCTCAGTTTCCTAAATATTCTGTTTTATTCTTTTTATCCTTCTTCTCTGATCAATTGGTGCATTTTAGATTTAGCTTACTTATTTCGGGGAAATCAGAGAAAATATATGTTCTATGATATTCAATATCAGATTAAGAACAATAATGAGTTCTATATTAGTGATCTATTTCACATGATTTCTTAAAATATTAAAATCAATACTATTTTAAATTGTAAATTATAGTATGGTCACTTATATTTAGATAAGGTTTTTAAATGACTCAGCTTTCACGTAGACAGTTATTGGTTAGAAGCCATGAAAACATAAAATGTTATTTTATTTGAAAATGATGATATTTAGTGTTTAGTGTTTTGCTTTGGGAAAACATTAGCATAATCTCTACTCTAATAATATCTTAGTATTAATATGAGGAATATATTTAATATTTATTTCTCCAGTCTATACTATCATTTTATTCATTTGAAAACGAGCTATAATATAATATACAAGTGTGTGCATTATATATAAAATATTATATAATATATGTTTCTAAAGTGGATTTTATCAAGCAAGGAAAATAATGTTCCTTCATTCCCCTCACATGTATAAGTGTGGAGAATAATTTTATACCACCAGTTCTAAACTAGATAAACTGGTATATGGAGAACTTAATAAAAAAAAAAAGTAACAGACCTACAGTAGGAAATATTGAGCCTGCCAATATATATTACCACGCAAGATTTAAATCTTTAATGATAAACCACTGTTTAAGCTCAGTGTGGGAAATGCAGAATATAAATGGAGAGCATATTTGGAATGGGAGTCTTTTACACATTCACACACACACACACACACACACATGCACACATTTTATGTCCAAATGTGACAAGCATTCTATTTTTTAATGTTTTTTAAAATTTATTTCTGAGAGAGAGAGAGAGNGTATTTAAAAATACCCCTCCATCCAGATTTGGACTGGATGAAGTGACTTCTGTATAAGACCTCGGAAATTATTTCTCTCTCTCTCTCTCTCTACACACACACACACACACACACACACACACACACACATATATAATCTCTATCTACATATATATGTATCTATATACATATATATCATATCTCTCTCTCTATATATATATATATAAGAAGAAGANACCCCATGTGACATGCGTTCTAAATAAGGCAATAATTCTTCTACACAAAGTTTTATAAGTAAAATTTTCAAATTTTTTGGTATTTTAGAAATAAAATAGATATGTATTTGCTATCAAACACCCAGCATTTTTAGGTTTACTTTTCTTTTTATGTAAATTTAATGGTCATTTGTAAGCCCAAAACCTATGGGAGTCTAGCTCACAAAATTAGCTTAGGAAATCTATGAGATAATTTTCAGAATTGGTTTTTAGATATGTTTGCAGNTCATATCTCTCTCTCTATATATATATATATAAGAAGAAGAATAAAGAATAAGAAGAAGAATAAAATGCAAGCCAATTCCCCTTCCCCCCCCAAAAAAAATGAGTACAGGTAAAAATGTGACACTGGAAAGTGACAGAATGTCCACTTCCCTACAGGAGTCAATTTATTGCAAACGAGTTATAGTATTTGGCAGAATTTATTTACCACCCCAGACTCAATGGCTCCTCCTATTATCTGTCTTCTAGAAGTAGGATAAAATAGAGCAACACTAAATAGTCCACCTACTAAATTAATTCAGGACTTAATTGTGATGGGGAGGAGAAGGGGAGACTCTATAAGAAACATCCACCAGGAAAAATATAAATTTCTGTGAGGAGTCTTGCCATATGGAGGATAGTATTTCTTATATTTTAATATAATACACACTTCACTAAAGAACAAGAACAATTTCCCAAAAGGAAAAACTGATGGCATACTGAGCCAATTCTAGAGATTTGAATTTCACCTCAATATCCATATCTTCACATGAAGCTGGAAACAAGATAATGCATATAATAAATTTACTCAAAAGTATATAAAACAAAATCATACAATAGGAGAAACAGATAAATTTACAATGATAATTATAACTTTTCATTTTAATTTTTCATGTTTCTTTTTTTCCCCAGGTTTTTATTTAAATTCTAGTTAGTTAACATACACTGTAATGTTAGTTTCAGGTGTAGAATTTAATGATTCATCAGTTACATGCAATAGCAAGTGGTCATCACAGTGTCCTCTCTAATACCCATCACCCATCTAGCCCATCTCCCAATCACCTTCCTCCATCAACCCTCAGTTTGTCCTCTATCTTTATGAGTCAATTGTGATTTGCTTCCCTCTCTTCTCTTCTCCCCTCCCTGCTTCCCATGTGTTCACTTGTTTTTGTTTCTTGAGTTCCACATATGAGTAAAATAATATGTATAACACCTCCTCTTTATCCATTATCAGTAAGTGGACACTGGGCCTTTCCCATAATATAGCTATTGTTGATAATGCTGCTATAAATATCATGGTGCATGTGTCCCTTCAAATTAGTATTTTGGTAACCTTTGGATAAATACCTAGTAGTTCAGTTACTGGATCATGGTAACTATGATTCACTATTTTTATCTTTTTGAGGAATCTCCATACTGTTTTCCAGAGTGGTTGCACCAGTTTGCACTCCCACCAACACTTTTAAAGGGTTCCTCTTTATTTGTATCCTCATCAGCACCTATTGTTTTCTTTATTGTTAATTTTAGTCATTCTGACTGGTGTGAAATACTATCTCATTGTAGTTTGATTTGTATTTCCTGGATGATGGGTGGTTGAGCATCTTTTCATGTGTTTATTAGCCATATGGTTGTCGTCTTTGGAAAAATGTCTATTCATGCCTTCTGCCCATTTCTTAACTGGGTTATCTGTTCTGTGGGTGTTGAGTTTGATAAGTTTGTTATATATTTTGGATACTAACCCTTTATCAGATATATCATTTGCAAATATCTTCTTTTATTCTGTAGTCTGCCTTTTAGTTTTATTGATTGTTTCCTTCACTGTGCAGAAGACTTTTATTTTGATGAAGTCCCAACAGTTCATTTTTGCTTTTGTTACTCTTACCTCAGGAGACATATCAAGTAAGAAGTTGCTATGGCTGATGTCAAAGAGGTTATTGTCTGTGTTCTCTAGGGTGTTGGTTTCCTATCTTACATTTAAGTCTTTAATCAATTTTGAATTTATTTTTGTGTATGTTGTAAGGAAGTGGCTCAGTTTCATTCTTTTGCATGTAACTATCCAGTGTTCCCAACACCATTTGNCAGCGTGAGCAGGGGAGGGTCAGAGAGAGAGGGAGTCACAGACTGAAAGAGGCTCCAGGCTCTGAGCTGGCAGTCAGCACAGAGATCGACACGGGGCTCGAACCCACGAACCGCGAGATCATGACCTAAGCGAAAGTCGGACGCTTAACCGACTAAGCCACCCAGGCGCCCCAACAACACCATTTGTTGAAGACTGTCTTTTTCCATGAGATATTCTTTTCCTGCTTTGTTAAAGATTAGTTGACCATATAGTTGCAGGTTCATTTCTGGTTTTAATATTTTGTTCCATTGATCTATATTTGTTTTTGTGTCAGTACCATACTGACTACAGCTTTATAATACAACTTATATTTGTGATGTCTCCAGCTTTGCTTTTCTTTTTCAAGATTTCTTCAGCTTTTTGGAGTCTTTAAAGATTCCATACAGATTTTAGGACTGTTTGTTCTAGCTCTCTCAAAAATGCTGGTGGTATTTTCATAGGGATTGCATTAAGTGTGTAGATTGCTTTGGGTAATACAGACGTTTTAATAGTGTTTGTTTTTCCAAGCCATGAGAGTGGAATGTTTTTACCGTTTCTTTGAGTCATCTTCAGTTTCCTTCATCAGTGTTTTAGTTTTCAGATTTCAGATCTTTTACTTATATGATTAGATAGATTCCTAAGTATCTTTGAGAACTATAGGAAAATATCCCTGATCAACATGGATACGCAAATTCTCAACAAAATACTAGCAAATTGAATCAATAGTACATTAAAAGAGTCAATTCTTTTAATTGGTTCAATACTGGCAAATCAATTGATGTGGTACACCACATTACTAAAAGAAAGTATAAGAACCATATTATCCTTTTAATAATTAAAGAAAGAGCATTTGACAAAGTACAACATCCATTCATGATAAAAGCCCTCAATGAAATAAATAGAATTAGAAAGAACATACCTCAACATAATAAAGGTCATATGNTTTACCAAGATCAAGTGGGATTTATTTCTGGGCTGCAAGGATGGTTCAATACTGGCAAATCAATTGATGTGGTACACCACATTACTAAAAGAAAGTATAAGAACCATATTATCCTTTTAATAATTAAAGAAAGAGCATTTGACAAAGTACAACATCCATTCATGATAAAAGCCCTCAATGAAATAAATAGAATTAGAAAGAACATACCTCAACATAATAAAGGTCATATGTGAAAATCTCAAAGCTAATATCGTCTTTGATGGGGAAAAACTGAGAGCTTTTCTTCTATGGTCAAGAACAGGCAGGAATGTCCACTCTCATCCTTGTTATTTACCATACTACTGAAAGCCCTAGCCTCAGTAATCAGACAACAAAAAGAAATACATGACATCCAAATTAGCAAGGAAGAAGTCAAACTTTCACTATTTGTAGATGACATGATACTCTATATAGAAAACCTGAAAGACTCCACCATAAAAATGGCTAGAATTGGTATATAAATTCAATAAAGTCACAGGATACAAAATCAACATACCATAAATCTGTTGCATTTCTATACACCAATAGTGAAGCAGCAGAAAGAGAAATCAAAGAATCAATACCATTTACAATTGTACCAAAAAATCTAAGATCCTTAGGAATAAACATTACCAAAGAAATAAAAGATCTCTCTTCTTATACAAAGTAAATAAGTCGTTATCTAAGGTTGATGGTGGGGAGACTTAACTGCAAAGAGGTAACGGGGAATTATTTGAGGGTGAGGGAATTGTTTCATAACTGATTGTGACAATGATAATATTTCTAAAAACTCATTGGTCTGTATAACTAAACTGGGTACATTTTATTATATGTAAATTATACCTCAATACAGTTGATTAAGAGCAAAGACAAAAAATAGTAAGAGTTCAAATATTCACCATTTGAAGAATTATTTTCTTTATTTTAAAAGTGAACATGATCTTCTGGGGATGTATTTCAAGGATCAGTTGTTGTGGTTCTATTACCAATATCTAATTAACTTGGGTTGTGACCTGTACAAAATCACTTAACTACTTTTTTTCTAAAGACAAAATCACTTTGGTCTTAAAAATAGACTGATAATTTTGTAGCAATTTAAGTCACATGCACTGTAATGTCAGTTTATTCCTTATTGCATCCCAAACATATTTGGGAAATGCACTTGATAAAATAATTTTCCTTGTATGTACTTAAGGGAGCCAAAACTACAATTAAAATATAGATTGGTTGGAGGAAGTTGAAAGAGAGATTTAGGCTTCATCACATTTCTCTTTTTGTCCCTTAAACTATATTCTCAATGATAACCCCTTCTTGCTTAGTGTGTTTTGTTTGCAGATAGAACAAATGTCATTGCTAACCTTTAACACATGCAACAACCCTTACAACTTTTGCTCTACATCCTAAATTTGGGTGCATTTAATGTGCACAATTTTTTTTGTAATGGAAGTATTAATAAGCCAGGCACTTTGGGTAAATCATTGGCATTTGAAAGAAGGGAAGGTAGAAACTAGTCATTTGATTTTAATATCCTCTTACATGGAAAGGTAGCACATTCATACATTTTTGAAATTATGAAGATAACTGAATCCAAAAAACTCAACCTATGACATTTTAGAATTTTAATCTGAAATTCTTTTGAGAGATATTAGCTGTATTTTCTGATTAAACAGGTGAAATAATGCTTTTGCACTGTACCTACACCATCCTTGCTACTGTCATATACAAAGCTCTCTTCCTCACTAGCTTAGATTACTTCAATCTCTGCTTACCTTTTTACTTGATTTCACATTTGCTCCTCCTTCTAAGCCATTCCAGACAGCTGCAAGAAAGATAATTTTTACATGTGAACCAGTTCATGAAAAAAAAAATACTGATTATGATGTCTCAGCAGAGTGCTTAGAATATAATCTAAACCTAACACTTTTGATCAAATGATCTGTTCCTTGCTTGCATTTTGGAACTTATCTTGTAACTATGTCTTCCGGGTTCACTGTTCAAATCACATTTGCTTGTTCCCACCTCAGGGCCTTTGCACTTTCTGTCCTATCTACCTGGATGAATCTTTCATCAAATATTGTTTTGGCATTTATGGTCATTTAGATCACAGCTTACATGTCACTTGCATCCATTATCTACTTTTAGCTCATGTAGAGTATTTGTTACCATCTAAAACTATAGTTTTTTCTTCGGTATTGCTTATGGCACCTAAGTTTTTCAGAACAAAGTTTGTATCACCTTTATTACTGCTCCTTCCTTCTGAATTCTTCCTTAATTTTACACTGGTTCCCCAATATTTTTTCACAAAAGTTTACATAGTTTTATTATTTTTGCTTTTTTTTTGAAATTGACTAATATAATTTCAAACAACTTTAAAAATATTTATGAATTTTTAGGGAAATCTAATATAAATTTGTAGGACCATTCAGAAAGTTAAAATTCTCCATCTAAAATTGAAAAATTCCATACAGACCATATACAAAACATTCTTTGTGATTCAGTTCATTCTACATCCAATTCAGAACTTGATTTTGCATTTTTAACATGGTGTTTTCAGAACAATTTGAGATATTTAAATGACTAGCTTCATAATTTTTGATGCTGGTATCATTTGAATTTAAATTTTAGTTAGCTATTGATATGATAATATTGTGCATAACATCTCACAAAGAGCAAACAGCTGGCACAAAATGGAAACTAAAAAATTAAATTTATGAGATGATTCAACTATATTTTCCACTTGTTTAATTTAATTCAATTTACTCTATCATATTGTAGTTTATTGCCTCAAGAAGATAAAACTAACCAGATGAATTTTATATTACAATTTAAATCACAGCATATGTTATAATTAAAAATGTAAATGCAGAAATGTAATTTTTTCAAGAACTTAGTGCCAAAAGTACTCCATCAGTACAACATTTAGTTATATAAATTTTAATATTATTATATAGCTTACTTAGTTGAAGGAAGATACATAGGCATAGTGCTTAGAGACACAGACAAAATCCATGCCCTGATGTGTGTACAAATCTTTTTTAAACTATGTCGTCCCTTGTCCTTAAAGTCCTTACGATTTATAGCATGAAATTCTGGTCCAGTATTTTTTGTTAATGCTTGGAATCTGGAAAATAAAAACAAGTTAAAAATATCAAAGATCTTTTCCATTTTTACCCTCCACTGAAATATATAAAGTACTCCTATCACTCTATTTTCCTAAACATTTTTCAGGGAATTATTTTCATGGAGTATTTTCAAGTATATGCCAGAATTTTGGGGTCTCTATGAAACGTTGGAGAAATGCTCTTTGAACATACTAGATCAAAGAGTAAAGTTACAGGCCGTATCTGAATAGAGAAAATTCTTGGTGAAATTATCTGGTTAACAAATCTATTCATTTAACTCACAACCGTCCCCAAAGAAGGCTTCCGGGTACTGACATTGGTGCCTGGCTTTGGGTTACATGGCCTTCCAGCTCTCTCATAACTCCACACGATGCATCATGTGTTGACTATGATATTCTTTTGGAAACCATAAAGTACATTGTGTTTGGGAGAGGACAGAGGGTGCTGGCAAGACATAATGGAGACAGAGCTAACCTGGTCTAGGAATCAAGCACAGGCTCCTAACAACAATGGAAATTTAAGCTGAGCCCTGAACAACAGGAATGAGTATGACAAATGAAAAGAAGAAAGTTTTGGAACATAGAGTTGTTCACAACTTTTATTTATTCACTAGTCTTTTAACATTCTTGGGAAAAGTTGTAATGGTCCGACTTTGCCTTTTAGTAACAGCAATTTGTGTTCTCTCCCTCTCTCTCTCTGATTAGCCTGGGCTAGCGTTTTTTTAGTTTTACTATTTTATTGATCTTTACAGAGAATTAGCTTTAGGTTTCATTGATTTTCCCCTTTATTTTTTACATATATGTTTATAAATTATAATCAGATAATTTACAATCAATAAAATGTACCCACTTCAAACATTTTGACAAATTTTAACAGAGTGTACACATGGGTACCATCAACACAATCAAAGTATAGGACATTTCCATCCTCAAAAAGTTTTCTCATGTCCCTTTGTAATTAATCCTCCCCACACCCTCAGGCCTAGACCACCAGGTCCACCAGTGATTTTTTTCTGTCGCTATGGTTAGATTTGTCTATTCTAGAATTTCATGTAAATGAAGTCATTCATTTTATACTATTTGGAATCTGACTCCTTTCCCTTGGCATATTTTTATTTTGAGATTTATTCATGGTTTTACATGTATCAATAGTTTATCAATTTTATTTGTTAAATAATAACCAATAGTATATACCTAAAAAATTTTATCCCTTCAAATGTTGAATATTTTTAATTTTTCCAGTTCTGGGATATATAAATAATGCTGCTATGGACATTTCTCTATAACACTTATGTAGACATTTGTTTTCACATTTTTGAAAAAAATACCTAGAAATGAAATTACCATGTTAGTTTGTATGTTTAGGTTTCATAATTGGCATTGCATTATATATTTCTTTCTGTTTCTTGCTTTTTGTTCATTCAGCACTAAGCTTGTAAAATATATGTTGCTGTGTGTATATCTGGTCTAATGCTTATAATTCTTGCCTAGTGCTCCATGTTGTAAACCCAGCAGATATTATCAAGTAACTGTCTATGTGTTGAAAATTGCCTCTAACCCATTCCACCACATATTTCTACCAGATTTACAAGTTTGTAACAAGTTTTCTATTCTGTAGTGTCCATTCTATATTAAGAGAAGATATTAGTGTTTTCACTCAATTCTAAGATTTTTATCTACCTTAGTTTAAAGACAGTGAACCTTTTATTGGATAATCTATGCAAACGTATCTCTAAAATAAAGACTGATCAGCTAATGCTATGTGAAAATGTAAATGTGATCATTTATTTGTAGGAAAAAAGTTTCAGAAAGAGTGGGACATCAAATAATATTGTAAGATAAATTATAGGACAACTTGTAATTAAGGTAAACCATGAAACTTATCAGATAATTGATTATATTTACACCTGGTGATAAATTGATTATAAGTGTAATGAATGTGTTTAATTATCTAAGTAATATAATGTAGCTTACAGAGTAATTTATATTTTTAAAATTCAGATATAATTGACATATAACATTGTATAAATATAAGGTATACAGCGTCGTGATTTGATACACATATATAGTGAAATGATTACCACAATCAGGCTAATTAACATACCAATCGCCTCAACATAAATATTTTTTATGTGTGTGTGTGGCTAGCACATGTAAGGTCTACTCTCTTAGCAAATGTCAAATAGAGTAAAGCATTTATTGGAGTCACCATGCTGTACATTAGAGCCCAGAATTTATTCATTTTATATCTGGGCCTTTGTATCCTTTGACAAATGTCTTCTTATTTCCCCTAACACTCAGCTCCTGACAACCACCAGTCTACTTTGTTTCTTTGAGATCAACCATTTTAGATTCTACATACAAATGAGATCATACAGTATATGATTTGCATTTCCCTAATCACTAGTGATGTTGAGCACTTTTTCATGTGCCTGTTGGCCATGACATGCCTTCTTTGGACAAATGTCCATTCAGTTACTTTGCCCATTTTTTAATAAGATGGTTTGCTTTTTTCTATTGAATCATATGGGTTCCTTATGTATTTTGAATTTGAACCTTTTATCACATATATGGTATGCAAATATTTTCTCCCATTCCATTGGTTGCCTTTCATTTAGTTGATGATTTTTTTTGCTGTGCAGAAGACTTTCAGTTTAATGTAGTTCCACTTCTTATTTATTTTTGCTTTTGTTGCTTGTCTTTTGGTGTCATATCCAATAAATAATCTCCAAGACCATTGTCAAGGAATTTTTTCCCTAGAAATTTTACAATTTGAGATCTTAAGTCCTTAATGCATTTTACATTAATATTTGTGAGTTTTGTAAGATAAGGATACAATTTATTCTTTTGCCTGTCAATATCCAATTTTCCTAACCCTGTTTATTGAAGAAGCTATCCTTTCCCAAAGGAGTATTTTTGGTTCCCTTGTCAATTACTGGTTGATGGTATATTTATGGCTTTATTTCTGGGCTCTTGATTCATGTCTCTTCAATTTACTTGCCCTTTGATCTCAATTCTTTTTTTTTAAACATAGTATTTTTTTTATTTAAACAATTCTTAATGTTTTATTTATTTCTGAGAGAGAGAGAGAGAGAGAGACAGCATGAGCAGGGGAGGGTCAGAGAGAGAGAGTGAGACACAGAACCCCAAGTAGGCTCCAGGCTCTGAGCTGTCAGCACAGAGCCTGACTTGGGGCTCAAACCCACAACCATGAGATCATGACCTGAGCAGAAGTCAGACACTCAACAGACTGAGCCACCCAGGAACCCCTGATCTCAATTCTCAAATGGATCTAGGAAGATTCATTTTCTTCTATTTATTGACTTTTTTCTTGTTATGGAGATGAGAGTGATGACTTCTAACCTCTTTATGTGTTTGGCTGGAAACAAAGCATATATACATATTAAAAGTTATTTATTTATTGAGAGAGAGACAGGGAGAGAGAGAGAGAGAATGAGCAGGGGAGGGGCAGTAAGAGAGGGAGAGAGAGAGAACCCCAAACAGGCTCTACACTGTCAGGATAGAGCCTGACACCACCCTTGAACCCACAAACCATGAGATCATGACCTGAGTCAAAAATCAAGAGTTGGACACTGAACTAACTGAAACACCCTGGTTCCCCAAAGCCATATATTTTTTTAAAAAATTTTTAATGTTTTATTTATATTTGAGAGAGAGATAGAGACAGCCTGAGCAGGGGAAGGTCAGAGAGAGAGGGAGACACAGAATCCGAAGACAGGCTCCAGGCTCTGAGCTAGGTGTCAGCACAGAGCCCAATGTGGAGCGCGAACCCACAAACTGTGAGATCATGACCTGAGCCAAAGTAAGAGGCTTAACCGACTGAGCCACCCAGGCGCCCCTTAAAGCCATATTTTTAATGCAGAAATCTTTTTAAACAAAACATTTCCTCACTATAATAGTAATTATTCAATATAAAATTTTGGTATACAGAAAAATGAAAAACAAAAGTAAAAATTCTTCCATCACCATACTGCACTAATAGAAAACACAATTACTACTGTGTACAGTTTCTTTTTGTCTTTTTCTTTATGTACTTGTCTGATTACATGGCAATCATCTTTTGTAAACGCTGCTTTTCATTTAACCTCATTAAGTGTACCTTGTACTTCTAAAACATGGCTTTTAATGACTACATGTTAATCTCTCATATTTCTATCACAAAATTT